>NW_025544774.1:5356320-5368793 GCF_000003525.1 Blastomyces dermatitidis ER-3
AAAGATGATGTTATAGCTGTTTTAACAGACTATATCTAGTCAATTTCCACCTCTTCATATTCAGATACTTCTGAATTCAGTCATTTTCTTATAGCTGCTCTAGTTTCTGATAGAAAGTCTATTAAGTATTTTAGTTCCTGTCTCAGTTGAGAATAAGATCCTCATATTTAATTGATTTAAATTATACTTTTTCTTTAATCTGACTCTGAGACTATTGTATAATACACAATGTATTACAATATGCTCAGAATTTTCATTCACATTGCAGAATGAGCACTCTGTTGAATCAAATCTATCATCAAATCTTTGTATATAATATTTGAAATAATCATATTCTAGTTTCAGCTGAATTATAGATGAGAATATTTTCTTTTTACATTTAATTAAACAAGATTTTCACTTTGGTTTTGTCTCAAATCTTGAATAATGTATACTCTTCTTTTGTTTCTGTCAGCTTTCATTTCACTTATTTAAACAAGATTGTTTTATCTTTCTCTTTATGAAAGATCAGGACACTGTTTTTTGAATAGATCTGCTTAATTCTGAACTCTTTTTTGCAGCTGAATCAGCCAATTCATTGCCATGAATATTCACATGAGTAGGAACTCAATGTAGATGAATTATTAGTTTTGATGTTCTTCTCTTTTGAATTTTCAAAACAGAGTTTAAAATCAGTTTAAGATTTATTTGATTATTATGAATCTGACTATTTCTAAGTCTTTTTAAAGCAGCTTGACTATCAGAGAATATTCATATCTCTTTCAAATCATTTCCTCTTTTATAAAATTTTATTTCAATGAGTTTGAAAGCTTTCACTATTGCAAATAGTTCAGCATCAAAGACTTCAGATTCACAGCCTAAATTTCAGAAATCTGAGATAAAATTAATATTATCTTCAGTATAAGCAATGTCTGCATCTAATCTATTCAAATTCTCATTTTTTGAGCCATCTGAGTAAATCAGAATAGAGTCTTTTATATTAATTATAGAGATCTTCTTCAAATGCTGTTCATATTCTCTCTCTTTAGATAGTTCACTTATTTATAAGTCTATGAGAGATTTCAGCTTTTCTCTTCAGAGAGATATCTTCTCATGATCAATTTTCTCAACATTTAATGAAGAAAATTGATTCTTAATAAGTGAACATAGTCTATACAGTTGAGAGGGCATTTTCTTTAAAGTATTATTCTCATTTCAATCAAGAAATCTATTTCAGTTCAGTTCATTTCCTGAGTTAACTGATGAAAATGAAGAAGAGACTCTTTCTCTGATTATATGATTTAAGCTCATCTTCATGACTCTCAGAGTATAGTTCATATAGGCCTTTTCAAATTGAATAGCAGGAGATGAAATTGAAGCTTCAATTTTCATTGCTTTAATAGAAGATGACTTGAATGCTCCCAGAATTCTTCTCAAAGCTCTGTTTTATAGGCTTTGAAAGAGTTCAGTGAAGTTTTCTTGATTATTTCATCAAACTTGAACTTCATAATCAGCTACTGAGATAATACAGGCTATGTATAACTGTCTCATAGTCTGAAAGAAGAGACCTCTCTCAGTATTTGATAGTCTGATTATACTATTCAGTAGTCTCTCTGCCTTGATGATTCTTTGTTGAATATGATATTTAAAATTCAACTTGGAGTTTAATCATACTTCTAGTTATTTGACATTCAAACTGAGTTTAATCTCTTTATTTAAAAGAGTTAGACTTAGTTCTTTCTCATTAAATCTGGGAAAAAAGTGAATTAGCTCAGTTTTATTCATATCAAATTGAATTAGATTGATATCTGCTCTAACAAAGATTTTCTTTACTACTTTCTTAATTACTTCTAAATTCTCTTTGATTGTCTTTGAACTGTAGAGTAGATTAATATCATCTACATAACTTGAAGATCTCACTATTTTCATCTCTCTATTCTTGAATAGATATGCAGTGAATATTGCAAATAAAACAGGTGAGATTGAAGATTCTTGTGATACTTCTATTTTTATCTCAGTTTTATCTTGTTTTCTTTCATCAAAGAATAGTTGTATAATTCTTTTAGATATGAAACAATTGACTCATTTTATTAGAGAAAGTGACAGTTTTAACATCTTCAAAGTTTGAATCATCTTAGACTTTGAAACATGATCAAATGCATCTTTTATATCAATAAAAACTGCAGTTGAGACCAGACCTTTATGCTTTGCTACTTGAATATCATGAATAACTGAGAGAACAGTATTAATTACAGAACATTGTTTTCTATCTTTCATTTATTCATTAAATAGAAGAGAATCACTAATAGAGCTTATAAAAGATAATCTAGTAGCTATTATCTTTTCTAGAATTTTTTTGAAACAGTTCAACAGAGATATTACTCTATATGACTTAGAAATTGAAGTCTTTCTATTAGGTTTTGTAAGAATTACTTCAGTAGCTTCTCTCCAGCATTCAGAATGATAATCATTTTTTAAGAGATTGAAAAAGAGCTCAAAATATTCATTCTTCAAGTAGAAATATGTGTTTTGAATAATTGAGTGATTAATTGAATCAGGCCCTGCAGCAGTTTTAATTGAACTTGAGAATATTGCTGACTCTAGTTCATCATATGTAAGCTCAGGCCATTCCCAGTTATTTTCATCAATATATTCATGAAATGTCATATTCTTCTCTTCTAAATGTAATGAGTGTTGGAAGAGAATTCTCATAAAAGCTTGATATTTTTTCTTAAAAGAGTTTGCTGTATATAATTCATTCTGAAATTCATATTCTAAGATTGAAAGCTTTGCTACACTTCTTGCTTTAGTATAGTTAAAGGCTTTGAAAACTTCTTTTTCTTATACTTCTTCAAGAAATTTGTTCCAGCAATCTGTTTTGACTTTTTTAATATCTGAAAAATATTCATTTCAAATAGCTTTGAACTCTTCATCAGATATTAAGTGATTCTTTCAATCTCTCTTAGCAGTGACTAATTGCTTTCTTTTAGAAGTGATATTCTCATTTCATCAAGGTTTGAAATACTCAGAAGACTTTTTCTTTGAAATATTTTCTTCAATACTTGTTAGAAGAATAGATGTAATCAGCTTTACTCTATTCTCAAGCATTTCATTTGAGATATCTTGACTTTGATTTCAATAGAGCTCACTCTGTCTTTCAGATTTCAGCTGTTTTACTCTTTCTTCAACTGCTTTTCAATCAGCTTTTTCAAAGTTATACTGATTAGAGAGAAGAGGATTTTCACTTCTTTGTTTTTCACTCAGTTCAATATCAAATTGAATGATCTCATGACTCAATCCTGAGGTTTCATTTGAATCAATAAATCAGTTTATAAGTCTTTTTTCAATTAGATTTTGTGACATTAAAGTTAGATCTATAATAGATTTCTGTTTCATGCCTTTTCTAAAGAATGTTTATTGATCAGACTTGTTAACTAAATCTATTGAATACTTAAAAGTTCATTCAATCAGTTTATCTGCTCTTACTGCTCTTATGCACTCTGAGTTTCATCAGAGATGATGTGCATTGAAGTCTTCTGCAATTATAGAGTTTTTTAAGAGAGTTATATTCAAAAATCCTCTATGAATTGTTCAGGTATTGTTGTTTTCTTTCAATGATTTTTCATTATAGATATTTATAAGTTGAATAGTATCAAACTTATTATCTTTATCTATAATGTCACCCACTAGAATGTCAGAGTCAGATATGATATCAAATCTCAGATTAAATTGATATCTTAATCTTTTTCTCTCATAGATTGCTACTCTTGATTTTATCTCAGATTTTTCAGAAAGAAAGTAGTAATAGCTTGAATGAGAAATGATGTACTTTTACTCAGTATCAAAGTTTGATTCTTGAAGAAGTACAAAGTCAACTTTTTATTCAAATGCAATCTGAAGACAAGAGTAAATGCAATTTGAGTTTCTATTCACATTGTTTTGAATAAATGTTATTTTTGAAGAGTTTTTAAACTTTTTTTGTTATTTTATTGTACATTCATACTAAAAGAGAGTGAAGATATAGTAGAATCTAATCACTATCACTAGATAGTAGATTATAACTATTTTAAAAAGCAGGAACCTCAACTGCTTGTATTCTATCTAGTTTATCATCAGAGTTATTTCTCAATTCTCTAATCTTAACAGATGTTTAAGAATTCAAATTCTGTTTATATTTAGCTGAAGAATTGAAGTTTGAAGACCTAGATAGTTAAGAGTTTCTTCTTTTTGAGCTTGCATTTGTGAATTTACTAGCTTGACTTTTCTCTTCAGTTTTAGATTCACTTTGAGCTTTATCTTTTCTTCAGTTCTTCTGAGTTCTTGAAGTAAATACACATTCTTTTGAGCTAGATGCATGTTTTTCTTTGCAATTGAAGCACTTAAGCAGAGTATATTAACATATTTCATCTCTTTTTGAGCATGTTTCACATTTATGCTCACTAGTTTTGTAATCTCTAGCACAGAATGCGTATTTTGAGTCTCTGAAACAAGAAATTGCAAAGTGTTCATATCTTTGACAGTTTGAACACTGTGTTTGAGCTTTGAGATTCATTCTTGAGTCTTTGTATTCATGAACTCTCATTTTCAAATCTGCTACTCTTACTTCAGAGATTCTTGATTATTTAAGTGTCTTTATATACACTAGAACAGAGGTATTTCTTCTACTCTGTCTAAACTCAATTGAATTAAGTCATACAGGCTCTTTTCTCAGTTGAATAGAATTGTATTCTTCTAATTCATTTTTGAGAAGCAGCATTTCTTCCTCACAGTCAAAAATTTCAACTGAAATATTATGAAGAATGAATTTGTCTCACTTTTCATCTCTCTCAGATAGAATTATTGTATTCAGTAGAGATTCTATTGCTGATTTTCAGAGATTCTCATTCTGAATGAGGAATTCTGCACTGAATTCAGGCATTGTAGTCAAAATAATAGAATTTTCAAAGAAAGATGGCTCAATTGAAGCTATAACTGGTTTTTGAAATTCAATATCAGTCATTAACTGAGAAAAGAACTGCTGATTAATTTCATTTCTATTTCTGAAAATAAGATTTGAGTTTAGCTTGTTTTTTTGCAAGCTCTTCTGATTTGAGACTTTGAGAATAAGTCTTCTGTTTCTGAAGATTTGAAAGTTCTTCTCTTTTTACATTTCTTTTTTTTTTCTTTCTATGAACAGAGATCTGAGTAATATTCTTCTCAGTTTTCTCAGCATTTTCAGCAGATTTTGAACTAGCAGATTTGAAGACAGCAGATTCTGCTACTTGAGCATATATTTTCTTCTCATTTGAAGAAGAAGATGAAGAAGTAGAAGATGAAAAAGAGTCAGTGACTGTACTGAAAGATTTCAATGATTTTTGAATTGTGTTTGAAATTTCAAGTTTGAACTTGATCACTTCTTGTAGTTGTCTAGTCTGAGTATGAAGAATTAACAGAACTTCTTCATTCTCCTCACTCAGACACTGTTTTCCAAGAATTTTACTTGCTTTTTCCAGTTTCTGTATTTCAAGAACTTGTTGTTTCTCTATTTCTTCCTTCTTTCTTCTCTTTAGAATTTCAATCTCAGGAACAGCATCTGGGAAAACATCTTTTTCCACATTAACAGAGTGTACTCTTGAACTTATTTTACTCACTGAATGAAAAGTTAGTCAGACTGTTTCAGTTGAGACATTTATTAGTCTATTTTCAATTGAAAAGTTGGTCAGACTGTTTCAAAAGAAGAATGAAAGACTTTTATGTATAAAACACCTGATTTTTTTCACACTAGTTCAGTAACTAGGTTAGATTTTTGAAGAGAATCTAATAAACTAAAAGTGATTTTTAAGATAAATCAATAAAATCTTTACAAACTCTTTCTTAAGATACAGTGAGGAAAAGTATGATATCAATTGATAATAAATCAGATGATATAACAGTTTTTGAGAGAAAAACTGATAAAAAATAAGTCAATTTTTTGCAGAGAAATTGATTAAAACTATTCAATTTTATTCTAAATCATTCAATTCTTCTCACACAACAAGTGTGCAACTCAAATCAGTCAATAAAGAGTGTAAAAGAGAATTAAGTATTAATGAAAGCTCTTCAGTCACTGAAAAAGTAATTCTTACTTAAAAGAATATGAAATTATGACAGAAAACAACTCTGTTTTTAATTCTTTGTAAGAATATTGTGTAAAACCCAGAGAAAAACATCTTACTTTTTCAAGAGAAGTAAAAAACTATTTCTAAGATCTTTTTTTTTATTGCATTAAGAGCCTGTTCGATGCGTCCGTACTTTTTGAATGCAATAGTGAATCTCATTAAAAATAGTGTATTTATCAATTATTTAGTAGCAAGCCGGCGTTGCATCATCACACTATTTCATAATTGAGATCACTTCATGCTGGCTTTTTTTTTAATTTCACATTCATCAACACATTCACATTGAAATCATATTCTCTCAAATCTATGATTGATTTGTCTATATTTAATCATCTTTATTAGCTAGAATTCATGAAAGCAGTGAACAAGAATGTCATAGTATGATATCTCAATACAATATCTGAATGTGAAGAATGATAATACTCAAATCTCTATAATTTCAACCTCACTGAGTCAATGATCAGATTTTCAATTATTATTATTCTCTCAAACACTCTCTCAAACACACTCTGAAATACTCTCTTATCAAACATCTACTATCTCTTGAAAGTGAACACTTGCTTCTCAAATCAGACATTTCAGAATATCATGAAGTCTCATGATGAAAAAGACCCTGCTTACTGAACTCTTAAAGATGAAAAAGAAAGAATTGAATACTGACAATGACAACTTCAAACCTGTGAGTTGAAACCTTGTCATACAGACTGTCAAGCAGTTAACAGATCAGACAATAATCAAAGAAGTATACAATAATCAGTGAAGAAAGATTAAATAAATTTGAATGCTTTGAATAAGACATAAAAATCAGATATTCAGCTGAATATATAATTATAGACATGAAACCTATATCAATGATAAAGAGATTATAAATGAGTATTTCTTCAAACATTCTGATCTTGAAATCTTTTGAGAATATGATTCTGAATTTCAAGAACTTACTGAAGAATTGCTTAATGACAGGCTTATCACTGATCAATTTGTGATTGAATATTATACAATAATATCTGAAATGAGAGAATCTTCTATAACAAATTCAGAAACTGAAGAAAGTTTATCATCTTCTGTAATAAACCTGTCAGTCTTCAGAAGTATCAATCACACAAAAAAATGCTCAAAATCAGAGAATATTAATGAGAATATTCAAAATCTGACTGCAGCTGTAAACAGCCTCAGTCAGATTAATATGCAGATTGAAGTTGAAAGAGAAACTGAGTGAGTCATCAAGCTATTCATGAGTGAGATGCAGAATCTACTGTCAGAAGATTGAAAGATTGACAGTGAGATTTCTTATCAATATTATGCTATAATTTCACATCATTTTCTCAACATTTAAGAAGCTCAGCTGTATCTAGGTTTGAAATATAGCTCAATCAGTGTTCAGTGAGATTATATTATGCAGATGTTGAATGAGATACCACAGCTGCAGTGAGAGTAGTAGAAGAAATAATAAGAAAAGTAGTGATAAGAGTAGTGATAAGAGTAGTGATGAGAGCAGTAGTAATAATGCTTTTGAATCATTCTTTTTGTATCTTATTCCTTTCAAAATAATCAAGAACATGGCTGGATTTTGCTCAATATTACAATAATGATGAATTACACTTATAAACATGTGTTTTAAAACATCACAACTTTTTGTGTGAGATGATTAGGTGATTTAGAGCATTTTATTGACTCATAAATTATAACATGATATTATATACAATGAATACATCAATATATTACCATTTCATATTTTTGAAAGTGAAATTATGTGTAGAATTCAACTATTTTTATTAAGATACATGCAAGCAATCTTGATTCATGTGTCAATTGTATGTGACTTACTGATTAATCTTCTGTATTTTCAATATATCTCTTATAGAACTCTCACATTTTCTCTGCAATCTGATCTCTTCTTCTAATCATCTCATCACTATTCTCTCTTTCATTCATTATATTTGACTGTTCTGACTTCATTTCATCATTCAAATCCTTCAAATTAATATCATCTAGGCCTTCATACTTATTTATGAAGTTATGAAGTGCTGTCAATGTGAAAATAAGATTGATTTGAGTGATAATGAAGAATTCATCTCTTCCTTAATTGTATATTTGAAATTGCTGTTTAAATACTCTGAAAACTCACTTGATTACACTTCACAAACTGACATGTCAAAGATTGAATAATTCCTTCTTATTAGCAGATTATTTATCTGTCTTTTCAAACTTCTTGAGATGATATTGTACATCAGAATAAGGAATCAATATTATGAAGACTCTTTTTAAATAACCAGCATCTGTAAGAAAATAGCAGAGCTTCTTCACTGAAAAGTTATCATACTCTTGAGCCAGGTTAAAAACACATGTATCATGAGCAGAATCTTCTATTTCTGAGTATATATATACAAAGTTCATCTTAAAATCACATGCTGTCAGAATATTCTGTGAGATTCATTCTTTTCAATTTCATCAGTCAGATTGCTGATTAGAAGAAATGAATATTGAAAGATAAGTATTATCTAATACTTTAATACAATCTCTAAAGAATGATCACTGCTTAGAATTATCACTGAGCAAGTCTTTACTATATTTTATAGAAGATTTTAGCAATTGCATAAGCTGGCTGTAAAGCATACAGAGTGCTTTCAATATCTCATGAAATACTCTATATAAAATGAGTGAGTATTTTTAAAACAACAAAAGTTATATTATGATTATATAAGAAGCTAATTCTTACTTTAAAACTGTATCAAGTGAATACTCAAACCTTTTCACAGTATCTTAATATGAAGATTCTTGTGCAATAATATAGAGAAATATTATTACTTTCTCTTTCATCTTCATCACATCTGTAACACTGAATTCAGGAATAGTTGTATACTTTTTGAGAAGAATAATGAATTGAATGAATATTTCTCAATGAAGGCATATGACATTCTTAATATAATTAAAGTGAGTATTTGAATTTAGTAGCTGAGCAGTATACAGAGCATCATTAAAAGATCTTTCATATAATATTCTTTTCTGCAACATCAAAGAGGTCCTCATTATCAGATTTATTATAACTATTTTAATGAGCAGTTGTTGATAAGAACTGATATACTGTTGAATTGTGATTTGTAGAATCTACTTATTCATCTTATCATCATTCTACTGTTAACTATTTTCTATGCTGATAATCTTTGCTGACAATATTCTTCTGTAGAATGAAGAAAGAAAAAGCTTACAAAACACATTCTTTTTAAACAGAGTTCAGAGTCTGTTTAAAAAGAATGTGTTTTTATAAGCTTCTTTCTAATCAATATTAGTTAACTGTCTTCACTATAAACACTATTCTACACTATATTGTCTCTAAAAGTGCTATTCTATATCATCACACATCATTGAAGTTAAATATGGCTTATTCATAAGATCTTGGTAAAAGATGCAAGTATAACTGCTCAATTCATCAAACACCTGATCTTTTTCATCTGTACTTTATATAAAGCAGCTGTACTATTAGTACAGATGCTCTGCTCACTGAACAGTCATGATATTGAGATTATACTTTTTAAAAAAAGTGGAGATCTGTACAAAAAGAACGAGTATACATAGACGCACTGAACAGGCTCTAACTGCTGCAGAAGAATGAGATAGAAACTGCTAAGATATACACTACTGTATACTCTCTATCAAGACTTTCCCTCTTCAGAGTCTTGATATTATAGAGAATATAAGTCTGTTTCTATATAATAATATAAATATTGCCAGCGGGATGTAGAGAAACTGGTTATTTATATCTTAAAATAGAAGACTTTGTCAATGATTATATCAATATAGAGATAATTCTCAAATTCAATAGAAACCTAGTGTTGCTGTTCTCAATCCCTTTCAGAATCTATTGAATATTGAGATATTAAAACTAGATTTAATATATCTCACTGTGCAGGGATCAAAGGCTCAGTCAGACCTTGAGATATACTGAATTTATAGTTGTTGATGTGCTGTTGACTTGTTCTGTTGACTTGTTGTCCACCGGTTATGTATTGAGTACTGTTGCCAAGGTGTCTTTTTGTATTGTTCTGCCGGGGATGGGCCAGATTGAGAGGGGTGGTACAAGGGTGAGACTTGGCGTTTATGTCTAGATACACTGAAGATAGACAGGGTATTCGCGGAGGTTGCACTTCAGAAGTGTCTGTTGATTATGTGCTTGATATTATTGCCGAGGTATCTTTTTGTATTTTTCTGCCAGGGATGGGCCAGATTGAGAAGGGCGGTACGAGGGTGGGACTTGGCGTTGATGTTTTGGAACATCAAAGATGGACAGGGTTTTCGCGGATGTCGCTCCTCGGATATCTCCACAATCACAGATTGGGGATCTTCCAAAATCGAGAAGATTGGTGCATATGGCTAGGTCTTTTCACCTTACAATTTGTATGGCAATTTGGCCCGGGGTTGTGGTGTGATAGGGGAGAACAGGGGATAATCCCACACAGGAGTTTTGAACAACGTTGGTTCACATTTGGCTGGATAACTCCACCACCACACGGGGTATGCGGTCGGCGATGGGGTCAAAATGCTCGTATGATCGAGGGCTTTTCGATGGATCTATCGGCGGGTTCTTATTCAAAAAATCGAGCGAGTTCGTGGTTATTATTATTATTATTCTTCAATTATAGATGTATGCAGTCAGAGACTATGACATCTACCTGAGAATCTTTAGTTCTCAGGGTTTTTCCTATATCTATAGAGTCAACTATTATACATTTATCAATTTCAAATATGCAAAATCAGAAAATTCCAGCTCAGAATATAAAAACTGTTTACAAATTGCAGTATTTCAACACCTTCTGATAGTTTGAAACCATTTGAAAATATTATGACAAAAGAAAAGAGAACATAGTCTTAAAGATAGACACATTAAATAGATAGAGAAAAGAACAGAAGGAAACAAGTACAGTAAAGAGAGACTATAACAAAACAAAATTATTAAAAGATGATGTATAGCTGTTTTAACAGACTATATCTAGTCAATTTCCATCTCTTCATATTCAGATACTTCTGAATTCAGCCATTTTCTTGTAGCTGCTCTAGTTTCTGATAGAAAGTCTATTAAGTATTTAGTTCCTGTCTCAGTTGAGAATAAGAACCTTATATTTAATTGATTTAAATTATACTTCTTCTTTAATCTGACTCTGAGACTATTGTATAATGCACAATGCATTACAATATGCTCAGGATTTTCATTCACATTGCAGAATAAGCACTCTGTTGAATCAAATCTATCATCAAATCTTTGTATATAAGATTTGAAATAACCATGTCCTAGTTTCAGCTGAATTATAGATGAGAATATTTTCTTTTTACATTTAATTGAACAAGATTTTCACTTTGGTTTTATCTCAAATCTTGTATAATGTATACTCTTCTTTTGTTTCTGCCAGCTTTTATTTCACTTATTTAAACAAGATTCTTTTATCTTTCTCTTTATGAAAGATCAGGACACTGTTTTTTGAATAGATCTGCTTAATTCTGAACTCTTTTTTGCAGCTGAATCAGTCAATTCATTGTCATGAATATTCATATGAGCAGGAACCCAATGCAGATGAATTATCAGTTTTGATATTCTTCTCTTTTGAATTTTCAAAACAGAGTTTAAAATCAGTTCAAGATTCATTTAATCATTATGAATCTGACTATTTCTAAGTCTTTTTAAAGCAGCTTGACTATCAGAGAATATCTATGCCTCTTTCAAATCATTTTCTCTTTTATGAGATTTTATTTCAATGAGTTTGAAAGCTTTCACTATTGCAAATAGTTCAGTATCAAAGACTTCAGATTCACTGCCTAAATTCCAGAAATCTGAGATAAAATTAATATTATCTTCAGTATAAGCAATGCCTGCGCCTAATCTATTCAAATTCTCATTTTTTGAGCCATCTGAGTAGATCAGAATAGAGTCTTTTATATTAATTGTAGAGATCTTCTTCAAATGCTGTTCATATTCTCTCTCTTTAGATAGTTCACTTATTTGTAAGTCTATGAGAGATTCCAGCTTTTCTCTTCAGAGAGATATCTTCTCATGATCAATTTTCTCAACATTTAATGAAGAAAATTGATTCTTAATAAGTGAACATAGTCTATACAGTTGAGAGAGCATTTTCTTTAAAGTATTATTCTCATTTCAATCAAGAAATCTATTTCAATCCAGTTCATTTCCTGAGTTAACTGATGGAAATGAAGAAGAGACTCTTTCTCTGATTATATAATTTGAGCTCATCTTCATGACTCTCAGAGCATAGTTCATACAGGTCTTTTCAAATTGAATAGCAGGAGGTGGAATTGAAGCTTCAATTTTCATTGCTTTAATAGAAGATGACTTGAATGCTCCCAGAATTC
>NW_025544774.1:5370123-5438267 GCF_000003525.1 Blastomyces dermatitidis ER-3
AATAAATTTCATGACCTGAAATCAGATGTAAAGAATGAAGTAGTATTATATAATTAAAAGAGAGTATTCTGTGTTAAATTGTAAATAATATAGACTTTGTAATTTATAGTAATTTCTTAAAGAGTTTATAAATCTTCAATAGAAGTAAAAAAAGTAAAAGAAGTGAATTCAGAAGATATAATAATAATTTAAGAAAGATAATAATTTATTTTTAATAACTGATCACTGATGTATGTAAGAAGAATTATTATAAGAGAAAATAATCTTCTTTCTTAACTTAGTTATAATTTTAGTACTAACTCAGATTGAATATTATCAATGTATAAAAGTAAATAAATAATCTTAATTAATTTCTATCATATTTCTTGAAATATCTTAATATTGTGAAAGAGAGTATTATTAAATTATATTATTAAATAATATTATTAAAAATATATTAATATTATAAATATCAATATTGAAAAAATGTTGATACTTATACATTATAGTGATTTATAAATTATGATAGTTAAATATATATATATATATTATTTCTGACATTGATTACAACTTGTACAATAATTTTTAAAAACTTAAAATTAATTTCAATTATTAATAATTATAAACTTATAACTAATTAATATAAAAAGAAAAAAACTTTTTCTATTTATTATCTTTCTTCTCTTTCTCATTCTTCTTATTATTCTTTATAATTTACTTCTTATTTTTATTCTTTCTCTTCTTCTTCTTATCTGAAATTATAATTATCTTAAAATCTTTCTCTGCTGTCTTCTCAGTGAAGAGTTTCTACTGCTCTCTCTCAGTCAGATTAATCTGTATTGCAAAATTCTGCATTTTCTAATCTACTATCTCAGGTTTCATTTCAGTAATAAGCAGATTGATATACTCAGAGATTAGAGCTATCTTCTTAATATTCTGAATTATGAAGTGTATTTGAGATCTGAATATTATCTTAATTCTCTTCTTCTCTATCAGCTTCTGCTAATCAATTAGAGAACAGAAATATTATTAAAAATTATTATCTTTTAATAAATAAAAAACTTATCAGTTTTAACTTCTTTATCTCTTACTTCAACACTCTCTCAATCTTCTTCTGCTATTACTTATTTATAGTAATACTCTTATTCTCTCTCTCTCTCTTTATCTTAATCTTAAATTATTCTCAGAACTTCTTCTGATTTTATTACTACTGTTTAAAACTCTTCACTGTCTTTTTTTTCATTCTTTTACATGTAGTATCATTTATATTATTTCTATACTTAGTTCAGTCTAAATTCATTAGAAGTGTTACTTAAAATCATTATTATTCTACTTTTTTACAGAGTCTTTTTAAGGTATTATAATATATCTTATAATCTGTCTCTTCTTACTTAAATACTTTCTTCTTCTCTTTCTTCAATCTGTGATAATACTCATGTGTCTTGATGATCTACAGAATCACAGAATATTTAAAAAGAGATGATATAATTAATTTCAGTAAGTGTTAAAGAGAGATAAAGACAGAAGAGACAGTTAGAAATAATATAATAATAATAATAATAATAATAATAATAATAATAATAATAATAATAATAATAATAATAATAATAATGAAAGAGAAAGTGTATTGAAATATATTACTAACTTATCAAATATAAAGAGACTTAAAGAAAATATTAACAGCTTTCAGAGATGTATAAAAACAGCTATAGTATTATATAGCAATATTATCTTTATTTAATACATATACTGTTGATATTCTTTATATATAGTTATTATATAATCTGTATCAGAAATACATGCAGAAAACAGATCTTTATTATTAGAGTAAATAATTGCAGCAATTCTCTGTTTTCATATTATAAAGATAAGTTATTTTCATTTCTTTCTTCTCTCTTTTCTCTTCTTCAAATTATCACTAATTTCAAGCTGGTATGAAAACTATTAAAACACTCTCAGAAATTCTCAAATTGAAGAGTATAGACTAATCAAATTTTTAATAAATATAGCAGAAATTAAATTATCTCTTATAATAATCAATTATTCACTTCTTCTTAATAAAACAGCAGTCACATTCCCTCTTCTCTTTTAAATGAACATGGTATAAGAAAAGTAAGTATTATATCAGATTATAATAATCAATACAGTCTTAGTACACTGAGCTGTATATATACAGTATATACTGAATTGAGAAGCTGTATGAGTTACACATTAGTATCAGCATCTCAATAAGAGCTGTATAATATGAAAAAGTCACAATTCTCACTTATATGCATAGAGAGTGAATCACTGAAGTAAGTGTATATATATTATATAAAAGTAATGCTTTTTAATAACACTCAGTCTCTGATATTATGAAAATAGAGTCTCTCTATGAGATCTCTTTTTATCAAAAGTCAGAGAATCTTATATTTCTCAAAATTATCTTTATACATCTTATCTGTGAAATTAATGAGAGAAATCATTGATTTCAGTATTCTACTCTTGATACTATTTAAGTGATAGCAGAGTTCACTCTGATCACACTTTTTAAGTGTATATTCTCTAATTATTCACATTTTTACAGATATATACTGATTATTTATTAGATAATATTAAGATAATAACTCATCACAGTCATATTACTCTTACTATGAGAAATACATAATTAATAAGAAATATTATAAAGACTCTGAAAAGTAAGTATTTTAAAAGTACTATAGCTCTATAATCTTGATTTTTTTTTATTTTTTTTTATTTTTTTATTTTTTTTATTTTTTTTCTTTTCTTTCTCTTTTTTTCTTCTCTTTTTTTTATTATAATTTTTTATTGTTTTTATTTTATTTTTTATTTTTTTTTATATTTTTTATTTTTTTTATAATTGAAATTATATAAATTATAATCTATATTTAGAAAAGTAATAATATTTAATAATACTCTCTATTAAATTTTCAACAAATAAGTACTATGTTATAATATTATGTAAGTGAGAAAAGATTTTGTAATCTTATTTAATATTATTTTTAATAATAAGATCAGAATGAAAATATAACTAAGAATTTAAATATATTTTTTATATAAGACTAGATTTTTATTTAAAAAGTAAATCTAAGATCTTTAATATTTAAAATAAAATGATTTAAAATCAATGTAATAAATACAAATTATAATTAGAAGTAATACTTTTAGATAATATAATAATTATAAAGTTTAATTCTAGTCTCAGACACAGTTATATAATTAGTCTATCTCTGAGTATATTAATCTACTTATCACTGAGATATAATCTGAGACAGTAGATTAAAAAATGCAGAATTTTAGAGTACAGATTAATCTAACTGAGAGTGAGCAGTAGAAACTCTTCTTTAAGAAGATAATAAAGCGAGATTTTGAGATGATCATTATCTCAGATAAGAAGAAGAAGAATAAGAATAAGAATAAGAAATAAATTATAAAGAATAATACAAAGAATAAGAAAGAGAAGAAAGATAATAAGTAGAAAAAGTTTTTTTCTTTTTATATTATTTAATTGTAAGTTCATAACTATTAGTTAATAATTGAAATTAATTTTAAGTTTTCAAAAATTATTATATAAGTTGTAATTAATTATCAATATCAGAAATAATATATATATATATATATTTCACTATTATAATTTACAAATCACTATAATATATATATATTAACATTTTTTCAACATTGATATTTATAATATTAATATATTTTTAATAATATTATCTAATAATATAATCTGATAATACTCTCTTTTACAATAATAATATATTTTAAGAAATATAACAGAGATTAATTAAGATTATTTATTTACTTTTATACAATATTCAATCTGAGTTAGTACTAAAATTATAACTAAGTTAAGAAAGAAGATTATTTTCTCTTATAATAATTCTTCTTATATATATCACTGATCAGTGATCAGTTATTATCTTTTATACATAGACTGACTGTGTGACCGTGTCTAAGATCAGAATCAGATTTTTTAATAGTTTTATTATCAATTTAACTAATCTCATTACATGATTTTAATATTAGATAGAAGTCTTATACTGTCTCAGTGAAACTTACTATTTACTCTTATTACATTTTTCAAATTAGATCATGATTTTCACTTCTCAATTTAAATTATTTTTATTACTTTAAATGACTTTAAATCTCATTTAAGTATTATCAAAAAGTGTTACTTTTTAAAAAATTAAAGATAGTCTAAAAAAAATCTTAAAATGTCTAAAAATAGTAACTTTATATCAAGAATAAGACTAAATGAGATCAAATGAAATCACTTTCTTATTTTTTTCAAGTCATGGTTTCATTTTAAGATCTGATATATAGTCACTTTACATGTTTTTTAAATAACTAGTCTTAGTGAGATTCATGCCAAGAAATGTATGAAATCAGATCAAATGAAATCAAATATGAAATTCATGATTTCAGCGGTCAGTCTACTGACCGCTGAAACTAGTCATTAAAAAAACATGCAAAGTAACTATATATCAGATTCTAAGATGAAATCATGACTTAAAAAAAATAAGAAAGTGATTTCATTTAATCTCATTTAGTCTCATTCTTAGTATAAAGTTACTATTTTTAAACATTTTAAGATTTTTTTTAGACTATTTTTAATTTTTTAAAAAGTAACACTTTTTAGTAATACTTAAATAAGATTTAAAGTTATTTAAAGCAATAAAAATAATTTAAATTGAGAAGTGAAAATCATAATCTCATTTGAAAAATGTGATAAGAGTAGACAGTAAGTCTCACTGAGACAGTATAAAACTACTATTTAATGTTAAAATCATGTAATGAGATCTGTTGAATTGGTAATGAGACTATTAAAAAATCTGATCCTGGTCTCAGACACAGTCACACAGTCAGTCTAGTGACTAGTCTATTTATACATACTTATCTGTAGACTGACCGTGTGACTGTGTCTGAGACCAGAATCAGATTTTTTGATAGTCTCATTATCAATTCAACTGCTTCCATTACACAGTTTTAACATTAAATAGTAGTTTCATACTGTCTCAGTGAGACTTACTATCTACTCTTATCACATTTTTCAAATGAGATCATGATTTTCACTTCTCAATTTAAATTATTTTTATTACTTTAAATGACTTTAAATCTTATTTGAGTGTTATCAAAAAGTGTTACTTTTTAAAAAATTAAAAATAGTCTAAAAAAACCTTAAAATGTCTAAAAATAGTAACTTTATACTAAGAATGGGACTAAATGAGACCAAATGAGACCACTTTCTCAATTTTTTCAAGTCATGGTTCCATTTTAAGATCTGATATATAGTCACTTTACCTGTTTTTTTGATAGCCAGTCCCAGCGGGATTCACGCCAAGAAATGTATGGGACCAGACCAAATGGGACCAAACGTGAAATTCATGGTCCCGGCGGCCAGTCTACTTATCTGGCGTGCAAATGGCCGAAAGCGGCCTTCCCGCACGGTCGCTTATGGCCGTTCCCTCGCCGGAATTGCCTCCACGCACCACGCATCTGTACCGCCCACGCACCTTCACCCCTGTTGCGCCAAGCACCATTCCAACTTTTTTCCTGTCTGATCGTAACGCTTCTCCCTTCATGTCGCAAGTTCAATCGCCCGTATGGTGGTTCCATCACAACTCTTTAGAACAGGACGAAAATGGCCTTCCCTTTGCTCGCCCAGGTCCAAATTGAGGGTGGGCAATCGCCCATCCCTCTCTCCTTCTGTGAAAGAGGTCACCAGCTGCAGTCTTTCCTCCAACTCTGATATTCACTACTCTCTAGCTCTGCCTCTATACACCATTTTCTATCAGACTGCTTTAGTTTGTCTATCTCTGTTGCTTCGCTCGATACTTTACTTTTCTTCCTGTCTTCGTTGTCCTTCTCAGTCCCCGGAAGAGAAGTATGATCCGTAGAGGTGAAGATGATCCCCGCCTGTCAGATAGCGATCCAGATAGCGGCTACAACAGTGGCTGCTTCTCGGATGCTGAGGACTCCCAGACGGACTGCTCGTCTGTCTCGGGCTGCGATGAAGATACCAAGGCTGGTGCCGACAGCGACATAAGCGACGACGAGAACAGTGACGACGACGGAGAGTGGCTGCAGAATCAAGAGGAAGAACATCCGCCCGAATATTATCTGCAGCTGGCAGCAAGCCTCGATACATCCAAGCTTCGACAACTGCGTTACAGTCCAAACACACAGGCGAGACTTGACTGGGTCGAAGAGCACTGGAAAGAGTAAGCCACCCTCCTCCTAACAGGGAGCCGCATTATCAACTTTTACTTACATCCCGTCTTTCCTACCAGACACTGCAGCTATGTCGGCTGGGACGTCACCGAGGCCTATCATGACATTACCATTCGGACCCTCTACTCGTTTCTCTCCTGGGTCTGTGACCGACGTTTTGGGAAGAACGGAAGACGAAGGGGGATCAAGCGCCTCAGCTCCCTGCAGACTTTCTGGAAATGGTTCCAGATGGTGTACAAAATCGGGGCCGGCAAGAGCATCGACCAGGAGATCATCACCAAATCCCAGGATGTAAGTTATTCGCCTATCCTCTCCACCCGAGAATCCGAGAACTGACCTTCAGCACAGCTCCTCAGGTTGATCGCAAAAGAAAAAGGCCTCAGCGAGGAGGCAATAGAGAAGGGAACAATGTATGTAGAGGATCTGGCGGAGTTTTGCCGGGTACTCCTCGCAACAACCGAGATGCTGTTCCTCGTTGGGTATCTGCGTATCCAGTTGATCCTATTCTGCCACTTCGCCGGGTACACGTCGAATCGACCGTCCGCGATGCTGGACATCCGTTTGGGGGATCTGGAGCTAACTCTGGTGAGAGACGCCGTGTTTGGACGGCCCCGCCTGGTGGTCAAGGTCACCTTCGACTATACGAAGAGATTTTTGGGCAAGAAAGCAAGGTAGGCCTTTGTTGACCCTGGTAGCAACGAACGCCACAGACCCTCAGCTGACTGAGTCTCACCGGGAAGCGACACCTTCCCTCTTCCAGAGATCATCTACGATCCATCGCTGATACTCAGCCCCCACGTCTTCCTCCTCGGTATGCTGTTTCACTTCAAAGCATTCAAAGACCCCAATATCACCTCACCTGAGAGCCTGTATAGATTGGATGTTCTTAAAGGGCTAAATCAGCAAAAGCTGCTCTTGCGGGAGGACCTGAGAGATAAGTTCCTGTTCTGCGAGGCTATCCGTGATGGGGAGACCGTCAAGCTACTCCAGGCGGTGCGGCTCTCGCCCAGGAAGGTGAGCTATCGAATGAAGAAGGGCGGTGAGCTGACGGGGTTTGAGCAAACGGTCAAGCCATATGTATTGCGCAATGGTGCCGCAAACAAATTGAATGAAAATCGTAAGATCCCATCACACCATATGCTTTCTCCCAACATCCACCGCCTCTAACATTCATGCAGCGGACGTGAGCGATTCAATGCAGAACCAGATTCTGAAACACTCCAACATCAGCACCTACGTAAAACACTATCAGAATCGTAACATAACCGTAAACACCTACCGGAATTACCGTGGACTCGACCCAAAAGCAGATGACTACCTCAATCTAAACTCAATGAGCTTATCCATTGACCCACGTCGACCCTGGAAGCTCACAGCCCAAGAGTCCCGATCAGTCAATGAACAGCCGAAGATCTGAAAACTTGCAAAATTGCTCAAGAAGCTCAAGCGGAGGCGCGACGCCACGGCTCCTGGAAAGAAGCGTGATGCGTTGGAAGACCGGTGCAGAGAAGCCCAGAGGCGCCTGAACAATGACAAGCAGCACGCAAGGGTGAAGCTGAAGAGGGAGAAACTGCAGAGATACAATGAAGAACAACCGGTCATTGACAGTAGACGCCAGCTTGAGGGCCAGATAGTCGACGAAGCGATGAAGAGTGTGCTGGAGCGGACGGAATATATGATGCCAGAGATGATAGTTCTCATCGATGCCCTCCTAACGCTCCCGAGGGACTCTTGGGATGCAGAGCAGCAGAGGCGAATCAACGCGATCAATGCAATCACATCATACTGCGGGGTCCAGGAGGGCTCCCTGCGCCAGTACCGAAGCCCGGACGTCAAAATGACTCAAGACAGAGAGGATGCACAACCGTCGGTAAATAAGCCACCAGTACCCGAGGAAGTTATTCGCTTGACTATCATCAAGTGCAGTGAAGCCAAGCGACCAACGATGTGTTTCCTCTGTCTTCAGAACGAGAAGTTGAAGCACCAGGAACGTATACACTCCTACCATGCGGGCAGTATAACCAAACACTTTGAGCGAAAGCACCTGAAGGATTTTAAGAAGCTCGATTGTAAGACCTGTAAAGTAACGCTTGACACCCTGAAGGACCTCCTGATCCATGCAGAGCAAAAGCACGGAACCGTCACTCGAAATCCGAGGTATCTAAGTCTCTGATGCTCGCGGGGGCCAGGGGCTAGGCTTCCCAGGCTGTTTGATCTCGACTGTGTTGCTGTTGTGTTTGGTTGAGCTGGATTCTCGACCAAAGTATGCTATTTATCGCGTGCTAGTTAATCATAAATCTCTAATAAATTTGAACGAGTTCGTCTACTTCCATAATGTAATCTTGATATCATCGAGAATAGCGACTTCATTCACTACTCAAATCCTTCACCATTCTATCTGATCTCGGATTCGTCTGGCACGTGGCCTAAAGCCACTTCGATCTCATATTGAAACGCCTCTCCAGTCGGCTTTACAGGACGCTGGTTCCGTCTACCTTCAGCTAACGAGGCCGTTTGAGAACCCGTTCCCCATGCCTGATCTGGCTGTCCAGCATCTGATCAAGAACATATTCCTCATCAAAAAACACCTGGTCCCCTGTTTCATCTTTCCAACAGCCCCTCGCAAAATACCTGAAGGCAGGATCGCGTGAAAACTGGATCATTTTGATATACTCCCAGTATTCTGGATACCAGCCCGCGAACTCCCAGTCGATAATTGCTGTAACCATGCCGTCTTCACTGACGAGGATGTTGTGGAGCCCAAGGTCACCATGTGCAAATCTTAGTTGGTGGTTATATTTTCTCAGGCAATTTTGGATTGTATCGATGTAGAATAGACCGCGATACTGCTTCGATTCCGGGTGGATTAGAGAGACAAGCCAATTATTGAACTCAGACTCGGTCCTAAATGGTCCACCGAATTCAGCGTGGCGGGCGCGAACATCGACTGCGGGCCCACCATCAACAGCACCAATCAAAGCCGTTGTTGGTGCCTGTATACTGTGCAGTTGCTGTAAAATTCCCTCCAGATCTTTAACTACTTGACAATTGCCCTATCGTAACCGGTGATATAGCCGACGATGATATGGTATGAGTTCTGCAAGAGGATAGTCGATATACTAATCGAATTCCGAGCAAATGCTACCAGACTCTGACATGATATGGCAATCAGAGTTATTGGTCAAACATTCGACATTGTCCTCTAGCGAATGAACCGTAGTGACCTGGTGTTCCGATGGATAGTCAACATCGGTTACGGATAGGCTGGGGACCGGGAGAGGGCTCGTTGCCATTCACTATATCAACCCATTAGATACCAAATATGTTCGGAATGGAATGCTCTTCATACAAAGACCACGGTTGCCAATGAATTGTTTGCACGTAAAAGCTCCTTTTGCGAGGATGTCAAGCTGTTTGTTCAATTCCTCTCGTTCAGCACGGTGTTCTTCTGACTCGCCTGCGATCCGCGTTACGATATCGTCTGGCATATTGAACACAGTAATGGGAGAGAGTATGGCACCCAGTGCCGAAACGAGCTTCATTTCAATAATTTCGATCGCAACATCGTCAATGAACCGTTTTAAAGCAACCTATGCCGCAGTTAGTCGAGAGTCACCTCTGCCGGATGGTTGCAAGCTTTGAGAGTCACCTTGTAATAAGCCATCATGTAATCCAAGGCCTCACTAGCGGCGAAAAATCTCATGTCCGGCTCCGTGCGTTCGACAAGGGAATCAAGAAGCTGGTGTAAGCTATCGTCGGAGCGTAGTTCCTTGTATTCAGTGTCGAGAGAAGATATGCTAAAGAAGTCCTTTAAGATTGTGGCGTACTCGGCTTTCTGCCGTTCGTTCCGTGTCTTCTGGTATGTTTCCGTGAAATAGTGATTGTAAGTAATTGGGTGGCCTCTTCTGTGTGGTGCAAGCAGCTCACTAGTCTTGCTGTTCAGCATTTTCAGCAACTCGTTTAAAGAAGGCTCTACCACGTCTTGCAAAACCTTTTTTGTGGTAGTAGCATCAGCAGTATGGGTAATGGCCAGGTGGAGAAAGTCTTTCGCAGCCTCCCAGACCATCGTGATATGCTCGCGACAAAGTTTCTCCCACGGAGCTGATTGTTCAAAAAACAGATCTTTCACAATCATAGGATTGAAAGTTCCAGGTAGCTCCCTGCCCTTCGACGTTTTCAAAAGTGCTTCTATGTGACGAACGAATCCTCCATGAGTGATATAAACTTGGTGCTCGTTCAGGCATTCAGTACTCTCGTTCTTCACAATTTGGCGATAGTTGCCGTATTGGCTAATTTTATCTGAAAAATCTTGATTGAGATTCTGTATCACCGCACGTATACGTTTCTGATAGCCAATGTTCGCGGTGGTTTCTTCGAAAAAGGGCTCGTTGTAAGTACCATCGACGGCTGCTTTAACTAAAGACTGATAGGATTGGCTAATCTGGAGGAGATAAGATTTTTGCTCCTGCAATGATGCCCGAGGCTCTCCAAGTTTCTCTAACTCGCGGTGTGCAGTGTCAATCTGAGCATTGATTTCTTCGATCAGGCTGGGCAACTCCGCTGCAATCTGACCTAGAAGAACTTTGCTCAGTCTTCCCCGTAATTTATCGATGCCTAAACTCGACCGGGGCATGTCTTCCCAAATGCCCTGAGAGAAAAATAGCCTTTCCTCGGAATCCCGTTCGGCCAAGGATGGTGACCCCTTATCAGAGTCCATGTTTTTCAAGGCATGCCATCCAAGACGAAACTCAACTTCTTGGTTTTTTGCGAGAGCGACAAAGGTTGATTCGCTATCCGACCCGACAGCCAGCGTATCAGGTTTTGTAATGACCCTTAGCGTCCGATGGCCTGATACATCGACTTCACGCGCGAGTTTCAGTACAATCTGGTTGGCAATATCATTTTTGGCGGATACCACAGCGAGGATAATGCTTCGTGGTTCTTTCATGTAGGCGCGGACGACATCCTGTACCAGTTCAACATCCGATGCAGACTGCTTTTTGGTCTCGGAATGTATGAGACCGGGGAGATCCACGATTGTAAGGTGCGGACGATCGGGCCCCGAAACTTCGACGCGAAGGAGATCTTTAGAGAAGGCTTTCCCATGTGTCGAGATCCCCATGGCCGCCTTAGCTTTCTCGACCAGTGCCGGAAAGCCTTCGAAGCTATCGAGCGTTTCACGAAAGGTTTCAAGCGAACGCTGTTCGGACTCACTTCGGGAGCCATGGGGGACGATTGATACGCTCACTCCTATCTGCGGACACTTGCGGAGCACTAACTCGGTTGGAAATCGAGTACACAGGTTGCTCTTAACGGGAAAGGAAACGCCAGAGATGGCTTCCAACGCCGAACTCTTTCCTGAGGATTGATCGCCACACACAATAATCTGTGGCAGCGAGATATAATGACTGATGCCCTGTGAACGGAGAGTATCCACAGAATTCAACAGATCAAGTTGGTCTTCAGTGCACAACCCTTCCAGGGCATCGGTGGTAAAGTGTCTTAGCATTATATCGCGAAGACCTTGGAACAAATATGTAATTCTTCTTGAAAGTATGAAACACAGGCTATATGGACACTAAAAGACACGAGAGAAATAGAGGCGTCACGAAAGTTGAGGAAGGTAACGAGGTGGGCAATACTTTACTATAAGTAGATGTGCAATCTGGTTATACCGCTGGTTCATCTTTGCATCCAGTATCGTCAGAGGATCTTTGTGCAACTGTGCCTGGTGGATTGTACCTCATAGTATAAACCTGCTTGGGGTACTCACAGTTCAAAGCGAGATAATGTCGCTATTTCTGCGTTGGATTTGTCATAGTACGCTGTCGCACCGCATAAACAAGAAAAATTCTCCAAAACCCGAGGTATAGTTTCTGTCTGGCAAGCCGGCAGTAAAGTGCTCTGGGATCTTGTAATGATCACACCGATAGTAACATTGCATCTTCGTGTATCATTTGTTCATAGCCTTTGAAATCCCGTGCCCTGTTCGGTAGGCAAATGGCTTTCCAAGTGTGAAGCTTCATCTCCATATATCGCCTTGGATTTTTTGTGCCAGTACTTCTCGAAGTAGCGGATAGGCAATTCAAATGCTTTTCGTGTGGGTGTCCCCATTTTGTTGAGTATGCGATATTAAGCCGCACTTGAGCAACGCATACTTGGAATTCATGTTACACGAAAATTCACTGTCTTTGTTACGACGCCCTTGCGCGTGAACTTGGCTTCAAGTCGCCCCAGATAGAAACATTGCTCGGAGCCACCCTGATAGGCTTATCGCTCGAAACGCTCTGCTCAAAGCTCGAAAACCGGGTCAATATCGATATTTCCCGGAAAAGTTCGACCTCCTAGTTGATCAAATCACTCAGTTTTTTCGGGAAGCACAAAGCTGCAAGACTGAATCAATTTATAAGTTGTTCGCTGATATCGTAAATAAAATTAAGGCTCGATGCGGACAGCCTACTGGCTTCTTAGAGGGGCTATCGACTCAAGTCGGTGGAAGTTTGAGGCAATAACAGGTCTGTGATGCCCTTAGATGTTTGGGCCGCACACGCGCTACATTGGCAGGGCCAGCGAGTTCATCACCTTGGTCGAGAGCTGCCAGCGGCAAGGTAGCCCGTATCTCTTTCTTGATGATCTTCACACCGGTAAAGGGAATATGACTGAGCCTGTCACGGGCCTATTTGTCCGACGCTGCGTGTATCTTGCGTTCTTTGGAAAGGTTTCCCAACCTGCTGCAAGCGGGCTGGAGGAGTCTGCCACGGGCGATATTCTAGATATCCCGCCATCATCAGCCGAAGAGAGTGCTCCCATGAGTGAAAATTGTCGGGTAAGCAGCAGGATTCAGATACGGTGGATGAGAGCGGCCGCGAGGCAAAGTGTTGGAAGCGCGCGAGCCAAGATATACAAGCAAAGAAAATAGAGCACCGGGAACAGCGCCAGAGAAGAAAAGAGAGGCGGGAAAAGCAAGATGGAGACCTAGGAATACCACTTAGGACAATATTTTTTTATAGCTCTTCCTCTTCCTCCGCTAGTTGATTCTCGAGTCTTGGGTCCTCGCACGCCCTAGATTTCAGCCGTTTTCGAATGTCCAACACCTGAGACGCAGACGCCACCATGTTCTCATCGACGTTCAACTCCCCGCCAATTGCCATGAAGACGGTGTTCGTGCCATCTTCGATCGCCGCATCCAAGCACTGCACGGGGGCGATCGGCTTGAGGTCCTTGTCGTAGAAGGTCGCGTGTCGGTTTCGCGCATCTTTCTTGGCCATTCGCTCCACAAGCGACCGATCGCATCCTAGCATCCAATACTCGCCCCAGCATCCACCAGTCGTCCTATATAGCTCCTAGGAGGTTTGGGTGAACATGAGGATCCTTCCAAGCGCCTGCACCGCTCAAGTGACTCTACTTAAGACGCTTCTAGTCACAGAAGGCAACTTGATTCAAACGGAAGTTCTTAGGAGTCACTTTGTAACAGCACTATCTTCTTATACTATAATTTGAAATATAAGAGCCTTTACGTGTAGACGGGAAGATACGTGATTTACTGTACATACATTAAATATTATGGCGATTGATAACAGAAGAGTAATTACTTGGAAAGGAGCTCCTATGATAGAAATCCTCACAAGAGGAATCTGCTGTGTGTAACGGCACGTTATAGTGATGCTGAGAAGCACTATGCTACCTAATAACTAAGATACAAAGCTGAGGAAGGGAAGAGAAAAGAGAAACAGAATCCCCTCAGTGGGACTATTATGTAGAGCTAGCGCCTGAAGCCCTAGCTCCAAGCCCTAGAATCCTGTAGGATAGTTGAAGGTTGTATTGATAGATCTATCTACAGGAACATAATATAGTGGTGGGTCACGTGATCTAGTGGGATCACTAACCGCAACGGCCGTAAGGGCCAACAAATCCTTCCATATCGGGAACTAGGAGCCAAAGCTCAGGCCAGGAAGCAGAAAACTTGACCTCGCTAAGTGCGCCACTTGACCTCGTTATGTAAGCTGACCTCGCAAATGTGGCCCGTGCCACTACCTGACCTCGCTTAATACATCTTTTCTTGTAATTTGAAACCACTCAATTATTTATCATCAATTCTACAATCAATTCTTAATTAATTCAAAATCAATTCAAAATCAATTTAATACTGAAATTATTCTTGAATTTAATAATAATACTGAATTGATTATTAACTGATTTTCAATCAATTATTAATTACTTAAATATATAGATTAAATCTATTTTTATTACTATAATCAATTCAGAATCAATTTAAAATCAATTCAAAATCAATTCAAAATTAATTTAATACTGAAATTATTCTTGAATTTAATAATAATACTGAATTGATTATTAACTGATTTTCAATCAATTATTAATTACTTAAATATATAGATTAAATCTATTTTTATTACTATAATCAATTCAGAATCAATTTAAAATCAATTTAAAATCAATTTAAAATTAATTATTAAATATTTTTATCTTGATATATTTTAAAATTCTGTAAAACATCTCTTTATATTCTATATGAATTTATCTGTTTATTTAATTGATTATGAATCAGCTATACATGCTTTGATTGATTGATGAGCTGAATGAATGAGTGGATTGAAAGGTTGAAAGTCAATTACCAACTGATTATTACTGTATTATGCGAGGTCAGGGTCATGATTATGTAACGAGGTCAAGTGGCGCACTTAGCGAGGTCAAGTTTTCTGTATACACAGCTCAGGCCCGTTACACTGTGAGGAAATTGCTCATATAAGCAACTAACTGGGAGAGCCTGTCTGCCAAGATTCAACCTAAAAAATAACTCACGTGAGCTAAATCCTCACAAGAGGAATCTCTGGTGAGAATTTCCGTCACATGAGCTTCCTCACAAAAAAGTATTCTTCAAAAGAGGGCCTTCAGAGGAATAGATAATTATGAGAACAAACATGTGTTTTTTTAATCAAGTTGTTATGCATATACAGATCCGCATATATCCGGTAGTTATCTAAGACAGCAATTTTGTGAAATATAGTGATTCAAGAAAGTCGACTTGAAACCAATTGCTTCATGTATCTGCAAATCTCTCGAGTTAGGCTACTTGGGTTTCTTCATGTCTTGAAATCTGATATCTATCGGTATTTTCTCAAGTCACCCAAAAGCATGGCTTTCGGAAAAATGCATGGCGTATGGGATTGTCCCAAGGAACCCTACTAGCATGCTTTGATCTTATTTCCCCAGGACATCGGTTATCAGAAATTATAGTAGTTTGTTTGGCTGAGATGTTCATTGTTTTATACAAGTCTCAAGCTGGAAGGAATCAAACAGGATAATTAGGGTAGAGCCGCATATCCCTGGGGCATTTCTGGGATATAGAGCACACATATCGGATAAACCCATTGCGAGCAATACCTGGGGCATTGCTAATTTGTAGAGCGCACATAGATAAATGAAATCATGCGTGCAATCCCTGGGACATTTCCGGGATGTATATCAAATGAAGTTATGCGTGCCATTCCTGAGAAAAGTAGGTTAGTCATGCTGATTTTTTCATCTAAAGTGTGAAAAGCGTATATCCTCGGGGGGTTTGAGTCCTTGGGGATTGCCATAGAGCGAGAAAGTATAACACTAATCCGGGGGGCATGGCTGTTGGCTCAGGGAATGTTGCACTTTTTGCAGAGTAATCATCTTTCTTGGGGCATTCTATTCACTCAGGACACGCCACATGTTTTGCGCGACAATTAGTTTTCCTGGGGCATCACCATCCTCGGGGGAGTTCTATCGTGAGGAATACCCCGTATATCAACCGAAATGTGTGAATCTCAGGACAAAACTCCACCTTGGGACAAATTTTGACCCAGGGCATACTGTCCCTCAAGGATTAAAATTTCCCAGGGAATGTGCAGATGACCATGCTTTTGTTCTGAAAGCCATGTATTTTAGTCTTTGCCTCGGGAAATTCAATTTACCAGGCATAGCCATATGTTTCGAAGAAAATATCCAGTGCCCCAGGGATCATCACAGAATTTTTTCGGGGTTGTCTTGACCAGGGATGGCTATGCATTCCAACAAACGGTCACATATCTGGACCCTGTTCAAAGAAAGGTTGAGATACGTGAACTGGCCAGGACTTACCATGTATGAATCCCATGGCAGAAGGAATCGGTTCCGGCCCAGGGATAACCACACTATGTTTCCTTTTTTGCGGGATCTTGTACGATGGTCACTTGGTTTCTCAAAACGTTGAGGCTTTTCTGTGCGGCCGTGATGTTGGCCGTAATCAAAGTTTCGAGAACGTTGGCACATCGAAGCTTCTACAAGAGCCGACGGACTCAAATGGGCTTATCGGTCTTCTATCCGAGTCAGGATTTCTTCCGGGAAATCTGTGTCATTAGCCATCGCTTGCTGTTGCACTTCTGCATTTTGGCTGGATGTTAGGGAAAGAAGTGAAGAAATTCCTGTTTTTTGACACTCATTCAGAATCGATGGCCATATTTATGCGTGGCCTCCATCTTGTCTGATCGCTCATCTGGTTATCCTCCACCAAAGGGATCATCATCCTCCCCACTAATGAACCGCGCATTTTACCTGTCGTCATCGATCACTCGCCTCAGGGGCGATTGGTGGATTCACTATAGTACCAACCCTAACTAGTTCAACGTGAACCTGTTAGAGCTGTATTTCTCAGATCTGGACCGTACGACGGTCTTCCGGCGTTAAACAATGTGTCGGATTGGGTGTCACGGATGAATATGTTGAAGACATATGAATCTTATTTGTATCAAGATCTGCTTGTTATATTATCTGTACACTATCTAATATATCTATTTCATACAAAAGATGGAGCTATTTATAGTAAAATATATGTGTGAGCCAAGAGAGCTAGCATAAGCAAGTATTAGATGAGTGTTGTAGTAAGCTGATGATGATGAGAAATATTGTAGTAATATGATGTTGATGGCATTCAATAGTGTATAACCTCTTTTTTCTGATACACCCCCTTCAGTGAATGTAACATGTAAATGAAAGTGTAAATGAAGCTGCAACAAAAAGAGTGTAGATGAATCTGTAGAGATTATATCAAGATAGGTCATTTATATCATCATTCTGCTTACACCTTGATGATATCTGATATATCAACTAGGCCTAGTATCTTGACAAATTCTGTATATTTCTGATGTGACAGAGCCTTAGTAAGGCCATCCGCTAGCATCTGAGCTATAGACACTCAATCAACTGTAATATCACTGAATTGAACATGTTCTCAGAGTCAGCTTTCATATATATCAATGTGGCAGAGCTTCATGATTATAGAGAAATCTTTCTTTCTAAGAATGTCAACAGTTTGACAGTTATTACATTAAATACAGATCTTATGACCAGATTTAAATTGAATATGTTGAAAGAATCTTTCTCATCAGATAGACTTCTTATTAACTTGTAAAATAGCTACAAGCTCAGCTTCTGTGATAGATGTAATTATAATTGTCTGTCTATTTAATTTTCAATCAACAGTCTCACTGAATAGTTTGAAGATATATTCTTATATAAAGCAGTAATTCAGATTATCTGTAAAAGAGACATCACTGACAGCTTTAATAATATCAGATTTGAGATCAATTTGTAGAGATCTATCAATATTATCATTATATTGAATAGTGAGATTCTTTATATTATATAGATAAGATATCATTCTATTCATCTCTAATAAGTGATGTTCTGATGAATTCATTATGAACATAGCTAGTTTATTCACTGTATATATGATATCAGAGTAAGTCATTATCACTGAATAGATGCAGAAGCTGATATATTATTGATAATAATAAATTTTTACAGATGTAGCTAACTTGTTAAAAGGCTCTAACAGAGCATTAGTTAGTGAGGTATATACCTTGCAGGTGTGTGTGAGATGATATGTATTAACTATCTTATCAATATAGATATTCTAGCATAGTCAGAGCTTTAAGTTAGAGTGATTGTGTATTATTTACATGTTAAGAAATCATTTCAAATCTCTCATCTAATGAATCTTATAGATGTTTTTAAAATCTTTGATTAGTTAATCTCTTTCTTTTGAATCTTCTCATTATGATAGAATGACAATATTATTCATATAGAAGAAGATGATTAATTAATTATTAGAGAAGAGATATCAATTCTCTGATATAAAGATGAAGTCTGATGTTCTCAATGTTAAAGATAGTTTATTTAACCAGAGAAGAGATGATCTGTATAATTCATATAGTGCTCATAGAAGTTTTAGCACATGATTTTGTAAGAAATCCCGCTTCTCGCGGATTCTTTACCTCTATTCCTATCTCTCATGTAATCAATAGAGCTAGCGGCCCTTGGCTATATATAACTATATAGACTGGAATTCGCGAATACTATTCATAACTCAGCTTGAATGCTATTATATATTTAATTTCTATATTTTATCTTTCTACTGTGAATACTTCTAGTAGTTAACAGTATATATTATATTAAGCTGCAAACATCTGAATAATCATCTGTAAGCACTTATTCTTACATTTCAAGCTCAGTCAGTCAGTAATCACTTATTATAACTGAAAGAATTAGAAACTTATATACTTTAATCTCTGTGAACTCTACTGCAGACACTCAGAAGCAGTTATCTGAATCATGAGTAATTTATGTAAAAGAAGTCTCAGAGAACTTATCAATTACTTATAGAATATCATTCTCTATATCTGTGATAGAGAAACTCTTTAAACTCATGAATAAATCAATCTTAGTGAAGAACATTCTTGAGTATCTTCTACAGAATTAAGCTATTTTTCTATAAGAAATACTTACTATTTATAAACACTCTTGCACTGAGTCTCTAGACATAATCTTCAGAGATATCTGTAAATTAAAAAGAAACTTTCTTAAGCTGTGATCACTTAAGATTACTTATTGAATTATAATCTATAAAAGCTTTTATAAGTTTGCATTTGAAATTGACTCACAAGCCTGACTATGTAATATGAAAGATGAAGAAGCTGTTATCTATATAATGACAGATCTCTATTACACTGAAGTCAAGAACTGGCTGAATTATCTAGAGAATGATTATAAGAGATTCTACTGATCTGTTCTTAAGATCTATCTAGAGAATAAGTTGAGAAACTTCATAAGCTGAATAGAGAATATCTGAACTACAATTATTAATATTAGAAAAAGAGATGAGAAATCTGATAAAGACTACTCACAGCACTTCATGAAATTATAATATAAATTGAGATCTGTAGAAACAGAGCTCTGAAACAAGATCTGAATAATAATATTTATAAAGAGACTGAATAAAGACATGCAGAATAAGCTTATTAAGTAAGACTTTAAGTTCTTAGCTCTGAAGAAACTGATAACTCTCATTCATTACTTATAAATCACTGTAAGAGTCACAGATCTGTAAAGAGCAGATCACTGATCAGTTCTGTAAGAGCTAGAATAACAGAGAACAGATTTATTAGAAAAAGATAACAAGATATAGAGAGATTCATATCTGACTACTGAGTAGAGAGAGAGAGCTTTACAAGCTTCTATAAATAGAGTATATAATAGAGAGATTAAGAAAAAGAGACTCTTCTTTATCTATTCTAAATCAGAACATCTTCACACAAACTGTTCAGATAAATTAAAATAGAAATTTAAGAAGTCATAGACAGAGTTAGTAACAGTCTTCTTAAGAGTCTTGAAGCTGATATCTGAATCTGTTACTCTCTTGATAAAAATGCTTACTTATGAGAAGAGATTATATCACAGTACTGCTGTCTCACAAGCATGAGAAGTATTAATAAACTCAGAATTCCAGGTCACTGTAATGTCTCTAAAGCTCATGAAATAAATAAGCTGAAAGATGAAAACTGGAAATCTGCTCTTATAACAAGTAGAGTGTGAGAACTCAGATCTGAGAGCTGAGAGACTTATAAGAGTTATCTTTGAATTACAAGATCTCTCTGAAATCTGAAGAAGATTTGTGAAAACTGTAATTATCACAGATATTATAGATAATATGTACTTAAGACTTGTATAACTTTAAAAACACAATCTACACATAGCTGTTTATAAGTGTAAGAATAAGTGCTCGCAGGCGATTATTCAGGTGTTTGCAGCTTGGCGTGATATGTACTGTTAACTACTAGAAGTATTCATGGTAGAAAGATAAAATGTAGAGATCAAATATATAATAGCATTTAAGCTGAGTTATGAATAGTATTCGCGAACTCCAGTCTATATAATTGTATGTAACCAAGGGCCGCTAGCCCTATTAATTACATAAGAGATAGGAATAGAGGTAAAGAATCTGTGAGAAGTGAGATTTCTTACATACTTCTTCCTCTCTAAGACTTCATCTGTGAAGCCTTTCACTGAGTGACTTCATAGTCAGCTCAGCACTGCAGTGATACTCACTAAAAACTCTTTACATCTATAAAAAATCTCAGTGAGAAAAAATCCCTTGTTATCACAAAGAGAAAAGAGTCTGTCACTCAGTTTCTTATTTTATGAGATTCTTTGTGATCTACAGATTCTTCTCTGACTATCACACAGATTCATCTCACATCTTTCATACAGAAGAGTTTCAGTTGACTCTCAATCATTTTCATGAGATTCTTGTGTGATCATCACACAGATTCATCTCACAGATGAATCACTCTCTGTGAGATCACTCTTATCAAAGAGAAACATTTGTGAGTTAATCTTTTATTCATTCTCACAAATCATTGCTCTTTGACACTGTAGAATTGTGAGGAATTTTTCATTCTTTTATCAACTCTGTAGAATTGTAGAATCAAGATATTCACAGTCTGCAATCACTCTTTATAGTCACATAGAAAGATTCAGGCCTGTGATTCACAATCACTCTTATTTACTAGAGTGATCTGACTGTTTCACAGAATCACTCACAGTGTAAGTAAATCTCTCTAGAGTAGTATAAATATCTCAGATCTGTCTGTGAAATCTCATCTTCTTTTCTCTTTTTCTATAACAGCTCTCATTCTTATAAACTGTGAGTATTCTCATTCATCTGTGAAGTGTTTTTATCTAGATGACAGAGAGAGAGTGTTTCTGACAGTGTCTGTATATTGATTCAAGAACTTCTCAAGAATAAAAAATTTTTTCAATTTCAATCTCTTTGCAAACAATGTCTGATCATTATCAAGCTTCTTATAGACATCTCTATAACTTCTCTGATCACTTTTTATCAGCTGATGAAGCAGGGGTACTGCTGTCTATAACCGCATCTTCATCTCTCTCAGCCCTGCCACTGCACCTGATCTTCAGACCAGTGATCAACTCTCTGCCTTTCTCAGACCAGTCTCTGACTTCAAGCAGTGCAGTTCCTCTCTTTACTGTAAGTCTTCTTACAAGTAATTTCTTACAGACTCTAGCTGACAGTTCTTACAAAGCTTCTGATGTTGTCAGTGTCTTCTGCAGTCTCACAGACCTATGATCATCTTCTTTCTGTCTGCACAATCTCTGACCAGGCATATGCAAATATGCCTAGGTTCTCTATCAATGGTCCTCACACCACAGTGCATTTCCACAATCTCATTGTCAATGAGAGATGAGTCCCCAGGTACCTGCAAAATCCAGGTAATCAAGGCAATGCAAATGTCATAAATTTATAACAGAAGTTGATCTGAACAGATAAGCTCTCTCTCTATATCTTCATTATTTCTGAGCTGAATACTTCAGTACAACTGAAAGAGTGAACACAGCTTTGTAAGAGATATCTGATCACATGTGCAGATGATCAGTCTTCAAGATTCTGCTGCAACTGTGCATGCTCTGATATCTGACTTCTCTGAAGTCTGTGCATTTCTGACAGTCTTCACATCAAATACAATAATTATCTGTATCACAGACATGATACTCTCTGCTTCTTTGAAGAGAGAAATTGATAGTTATGAGAGAGTTGAGTGTTACAGATGTTGATAATATGAGTGTGAATTTTCTTTATTTTTTCTTTATTAATCTCTAAATTGCATTTATGACCCTGTTTATTTTCTTGTTTTTTAGCTTTAATAAGAACATGTTTTCTTCTTCTCTTGTGTACACTGCAGACTGTTCATCTCAGTAGAAACTCATTATCTTATAGACTAGAATTTGCAAATGACAGTGTTAATGTCTTTATTATAATCAAGTTCTTAGTAAAGATTATATCATTCTGACTTGTCAGAATTTATAGTATGAAAGTCATGTTTCAGCTTCTGCAGATGTCTTATCTGCTCAGATGATTCTCAAGTGAACTTATTCATCTTGTCAGAATATTCTTGTCACTGAACCTTGAATCAGAGCTTACAATCTCACTTCTCTGAGTCAATAATCTCTTTAATCTGATATTCTCTTTCACTCTCTAGTGCTTCACAGACAGAGTGATGAGTCACAGAGTTCTCTTCTGAGAATTTCTTATATTCACAGAGCAAAGAGACATGAAAAACATTGTATATCTGCAACTTAGATGATAGTTTTAATCTGTAGAACTGCAAGCTAACTTTCTTTATAATCTTACAAGGCTCTGTCTGCAAGAGATTCAGCTTCTTACTAGATCTCTATATAATGATGTTTTCTAGACTCAGTCAGACTCTATCATCTTTCTTGAAACTCTTTATAATATACTTGAAGTTATAGTATCTCTTCTGATACTCTTGAGCCTTTCTCAAGAATTCACAGACTTTCTCTCAGATCTTCTGAATTCTCTCAGCTCATTCACAGACATTACCACACTCTATAGTATACTCTCGCGGGTTCATCAAGATCATCTGCAGATGAGTCTCAGTGAGCATCTCAAAGAGAGTTTTATCTGTACTGACATGCTTTGAGTTGTTGTATATGAACTCTGTGAGTGATAATCAATGTATTCAGTCATTCTGATTGTAATTGACAAAGTATTACAGATACTGTTTCAATATACTCATCAGATGTTCTGTCTGATCATCTGTCTGTTGATGAAAAGCTGTGCTTAGATCTCACAAGATCTTCAGTATAGTTATCAGATCAGATCAGAACTCTTCTGCAAAGATTGATTCTCTATCTGAGACAATGTTCACAGATAACTCATGCAACTGAATCACATTGCAGATGAAGATGTGAGTCAAATTCTTTGACTTCAAGTCCTTGCAGATGAATATAAAGTGTGCTATCTTGATAAAGCAATTCACTATCATCAGCACACTGTCAAAACAGGCATCATATATGTCCTTGCTTTCAGAGAGGCTTATAAGAGTATTCATTCCTAGCTGTTCTCAAGGTTCTCATGAGATAAGTAGAGAAGCAAGTTCTTCATATGATCTGAACTGCACTATCTGTAAATTCTGATAAACAGTATAAGAATTCACTATCTTCTTCACAAGTTCTTACATCTTCAGTCAGAAGTATTTTCTTATAAGTAACTCATGAGTTCTAGTATCTGCAAAATGACCTGCTAGAGAAGAGTCATGATGCCTTTTAATAAGTTCTATACATAGAAACTCATTCACAGACATATAAATTCAACCCTCTCTTTATAAGAGGTCATTTAAGTCTCTTCAATTCTTTATTTCTGCAGAGTTAATCTCTATCATAAGCAGTTTCTGAATATACTGAGCATATTCATTCTTCAGTTGCAGTTCAGACAATCTGAATAGAAGATCTTGCAAAGACTTATACTCTGTTTTCTCTTACATTAGGTCTTTCACAGCACTTCTCAAAGCCTGCAAATTCTTCAGATTATAGATACTCTCTTCAAGAATTCTCACAGAGATTCTCAGAGTGTTGACTCTCAGTATCACAGAGAGTAGTTGCACAGACTTCTTCTCTTTCTTCTCTCTCTTCTCTCATAGAGAATTGAGAGACTCTTCAGTCAATCTCTTCATAACACTCAGTCTGAGCATTCTGTGAAGCTTTTCTGTCTTCTCTAGTCTCTCTGTATCTGTCATCCTGGTCTTCTTAATATAGTCTGGCCTGTGAGAGAATTCATCTGCTGAGTTCTTAGTTCTCTTGATATATTCTATCTTGAATCAGAACTCACTCAGTCTCTGAGCTCAGTGAATCTATCACTGCAAGAGTTTCTTAATTGAAGTAAACTGTTATAAGCTGTCATAATCAGTTCTAACAGTAATCACTATTGCAAGGTTCTTGAAGTAGTGATACTAGTGACAGAAGAATTTCACTATCATAAGAAGCTTCTGATTATGAATGTCATAGTTGATCTCTGTGAGTTGCATCTTTCATGAGAAAAAGATCACTGAAACTCAGTTCTCATTTAACTGTAGTTATGAGACTATTTCTGAAATTGCAAAGAAGAAGACATCTGTCTTCAATCTGATTAAGAGTAAGAGATCAAAGTGAAACAGTATCACTGCATTCATGAATGTCTGTTTCAACCTTGTAAAGGCCTCATAAGCTTCTGAAATAAGAAAGTTCTCACAGTTCTCTCTTCTTAATAATCTTTTCATTCTCTGTTCACAGAATAACTTCTTCTTATTTTCACTCTTCAGCATGTCTGTAAGAGTCAAGGAGATTCTCATGAATACAAAGATAAATCATCTATAGAAATTCACAAAGCTCAGAAAGATCTGAATCTCATGAATACTAGTTGACTTCAGTTATAATAGAATAGTCTCAACTTACAAAGATTTCATCTGAATATCATCTGCAGTGATTACATATTCTAGGAAATTAATCTGATGAGCACTGAAGTTGCACTTCATAAGCTTAATATACAGTTCTGTCTCATCTAAGATCTTCAACACACTTTATATATACTCAGTGTGTTCTTCCTTCTTCATGAAGTACATCATCACATTATTCAGATATATTATCATGAAGACATTCAGATATGCACAAAGTATTTTATTAATGAAAGACTGGAATGCTGTGAGAATATTAGTCAGATCAAAAGACATCACTAAATATTCAAACAATTCCAGTGCAGTTCTAAAGACAGTCTTTCATTCATTCTCAGACTGTATTCACAGCTGTGTATATACATTGATTATATTCAGTTGTATGAATATGACAGCTTCTGTGAGACAGTTGATCACATTCTCAATCAGAGACAGAGAATAACAGCTCTTTATTGTCTTGAAGTTCAGGTCACAGTAGTTTACACACAATCTGAGATCTTTATTCTTCTTCTTCACAAACATCACAGAGACTCCTGCAAAGGCCTGTGAAGATCAGATAAAGTCATTCTTCAGATTCTTCTTCACATAGGTCTGCAAGGCCTCTGTCTCATGATAAGAGAGCTTATAGATTGATTCTCAGAAGGGTTTCTGCTCTTCTATTAAATCTATTATCAGATTCTTCTCACAGTGAGAAGAAAGCTCAGCTGTCTTAGCTGAGCTAAACATCTCTGTAAGATCTTGATATTTCTCTGATATCTGAAGCTCAGTTTTCATAACTGTGAGATTCTCAGACACTTACAAAGTTATTACATAGATAAGCTTGTCTTCTTTAATCAACTCTGCAGTATCAACTGCTTCTATCTTCATGAGTGAGTCTGTTAACACTGATCAGAAGTATAAACCTGACTCATAGACAGCTATATGCAGATTGTGTCTTTGAAGTTATACAAGTCTCAAATACATATCATCTGTGATGTCTGTGATAATTATAGTTTCTACAAATCTTCTCCAGATTTCAGAGAGATCTTGCAATTCAAAGATGACTCTTGTAAGTCTCTTAGCTCTCAGATCTGAGTTCTCACACTCTGCTTATTGCAGAAGCAGGTTCTCAGTCTTCACCTTTTAACTCATTCACTTTATGAGCTTTAGAGACATCACAGTGATCTGGGATTCTGAGTCTATCAATGCTTTTCATACTTGCAGAGCAGCAGTACTGCAGTGTGATCTCTCTCTGTGAGTAAGCATTTTCATTGAGAGAGCAACAGATTCAGGTGTCAGCTTCAAGACTCTTAAGAAGACTGTTGCTGACTCTGTTCATGACTTCTCAAATTCCTATTTTGATTTGTTCAGACAGTTTGTGCAGAGATATTCTGATTTAGAACAGATGAAGCAGAGTCTCTTTTTCTTGATCTCTCTATTATGCACTCTGTTCACAGAAGCTTGTAAAGCTCTCTCTCTCTACTCAGCAGTCAGACACAAATCTCTCTGTGTCTTATCATCTTTTTCTGACAAACCTGTTCTCTATTGTCCTGACTCTTACAGAGCTAATTGATAATCTGCTCTTCACAGGTCTGTGACTCTCACAGTGATCTGTAAGCAATGAATGAGAGTCATCAGTTTCTTCAGAGTCAAGAACTTAGAGTCTTACTCAATGAGCTTGTTCTGCATGTCTTTATTCAGTCTCTTCATGAATATCATTATTCAGATCTTGTTCCAGGATCCTGTTTTCACAGGTCTCAATTCACATCATAATTTCATGAAGCATTATGAGTAGTCTTCATCAGATTTCTCACCTCTTTTCCTAATATTGATGATCACAGTTCAGGTGTTCTCTGTCCAGCTCACAGAGTCTCTCAACTTATTCTCTAGATAGATCTTGAGAATAGATTATCAGAATCTCTCATGATCATTCTCTAGATAATTCAGCCAGTTCTTGACTTCAGTGTAATAGAGGCCTGTCATCATATAGGTGACAGCTTCTTCATCTTTCATGTCATACAGTCAGACTTGCAAGTCAATTTCAAATGCAAACTCACAAAAGCTTTTATAGATTGTGATTCAATAGATGGCCTTAAGTGATCATAACTTGAGAAAGTTTCTTTTCAGTTCATAGGTGTCTCTGAAGATCATGTCTAGAGACTCAGTTCAAGAGTGTTTACAAGCAGTAAGCATTTCTTGTAGAAAAATAGCTTAGTCTCATGAGAGATGCTTAAGAATGTTCTTCACTGAGATTGATTCATTTATGGGTTCAGAGAGTTCCTCTGTCACAGATGCAGAGAATGATGTCTCATAAGTGATTGATAAGTTCTCTGAGACTTCTTTCACAGAGATTATTCATGATTCAGATGACTGCTTCTGAGTGCCTGCAGTAGGGTTTGCAGAGGTTGAAGCATGTGAGTTTCTAGTTCTTTCAGTCATAACAGGTGATTGCTGACTGACTGAGCTTGAAATGTAAGAATAAGTGCTCACAGGCAATTATTCAGGTGTTTGCAGCTTGGCATGATATATACTGTTAACTACTAGAAGTATTTGCAGTAGAAAGATAAAATGTAGAAATCAAATGTATAATAGTATTCAAGCTGAGTTGTGAATAGTATTCACAAACTCCAGTCTATATGGTTGTGTGTAGCCAAGGGCCGCTAGCCCTATTGGTTACGCAAGAGATAGGAATAGGGGTAAAGGATCCGCGAGGAGCGGGATTTCTTACAATAAGTCAGGTTTATACTTTCAATCAGTGTTGATAGACTTACTTATAAAGATAGAATCAGTTAATACTGCAGAGTTAATTAGAGAAGATAAGCTTATCTATATAATAACTTTATAAGTGTCTGAGAATCTCACAGTCATGAAAACTGAGCTTCAGATATTAGAGAAATATCAAGATCTTACAGAGATATTCAGCTCAGTTAAAGCAGCTGAGCTTTCTTCTCACTGTAAAAAGAATCTGATAATAGATTTGATAGAAGAACAGAAACTCTTCTAAGAATCAATCTATAAGCTCTTTTATTATAAGATAGAGATCTTACAGATCTATGTAAAGAAGAATCTGAAGAATGACTTTATCTAATCTTCACAGATTTTCACAGAAGCCTCTGTAATATTTATGAAGAAGAAGAATAAAGATCTCAGATTGTATATAGACTACTATAATCTGAACTTCAAGATAATAAAGAGTTACTATTCTCTGTCTCTGATTGAGAATGTAATCAACTGTCTCATGAAAGCTATCATATTCACACAACTGAATGTGATTAATATATATACATGACTGTGAATACAGTCTGAAAATGAATAAAAGACTGTCTTTAGAACTGCACTGAGATTGTTTAAATATCTAGTGATGTCTTTTGATCTGACTAATACTCTTATAGTATTTCAGTCTTTTATTAATAAAACACTTCATGTATATCTGAATATCTTTGTGATAATATATTTGAATAATGTAATAATGTACTCTGTGAAGAAGAAAGAACACACTGAGCATGTGTGAAGTGTGTTAAAGATCTTAGATAAGACAGAACTGTATATTAAGCTTATAAAGTATAACTTCAGTGCTTATCAGATTAATTTCCTAGAATATATAATCACTGCAGATGATATTCAGATGAAATCTTCATAGATTGAGACTATTCTATTATAATCAAAGTCAACTAGTATTTATAAGATTCAGATCTTTCTAAGCTTTGTGAATTTCTATAGACAGTTTATCTTTATATTTACAAGAATCTTCTTAACTCTTACAGACATACTGAAGAGTGAAAATAAGAAGAAATTATTTCATAAATAGAGAATGAAAAGATTATTAAAAAGAGAGAACTGTGAGAACTTTCTTATCTCAGAAGCTCACAGAGTCTTTGCAAGATTGAAACAGATATTTACAGATATAGTAATACTGTTTCACTTTAATCTCTTACTCTTAATCAGATTGAAGACAGATGTCTTCTTCTTTACAATTTCAGAAATAGTCTTATAACTACAGTTAAATGAGAACTGAGTTTCAGTGATCTTTTTCTCACAGAAGATGCAATCTGTAGAGATCAACTATAATATTAATAATTAGAAGCTTCTTATAATAGTGAAATTCTTCTGTTACTAATGTCACTACTTTGAGAGTCTTATAACAGTGATTACTGTTAGAACTGATCATGACAGCTTATAACAGTTTACTTTAATCAAGAAACTCTTACAGTAGCAGATTCACTGAGCTCAGAGACTGAGTAAGTTCTGATTCAAGATAGAATATATTAAGAGAACTAAGAACTCAGCAGACAGACTCTCTCACAGATCAGACTATATTAAGAAGATTAGAGTGACAGATATAGAAAGACTAGAGAAGATAGAAAAGCTTCACAGAATGCTCAGACTGAGTGTTATAAAGAGATTGATTGAAGAGTCTCTCAATCTCTTATAAGAGAAGAAGAGAGAGAGAGAGAAGAAGTCTGTACAATTACTCTCTATAACACTGAGAGTCAACACTTCAGAAATCTCTGTAAGAATTCTTGAAGAGAGTATCTATAATGTGAAGAGTTTGCAGACTTTGAGAAGTGCTGTAGAAGATCTGATACAAGAGAAAACAGAGTATAAGTCTTTATAAGATCTTCTATTCAGATTGTCTAAACTGTAACTGAAGAATGAATATACTCAGTATATTCAGAAACTGCTCACAGCAGAGATCAATTCTACAGAAATAAAGAATTGAAGAGACTTAAATAATTTCTTGTAAAGAGAGAATCAGATTTATATATCTATAAATGAGTTTCTATATATAGAACTTATTAAAAGGTATTATAACTCTTCTCTAACAGATCATTTTACAGATACTAAAACTCATAAGTTGCTCATAAGAAAATACTTCTAACTGAAGATATAAGAACTTGTGAAGAAGATAGTAAATTCTTGTACTGTTTATCAGAGTTCACAGATAGTGTGATTCAGATTATATAAAGAACTTACTTCTCTATTCATTCTGTAAAAATCTTGAGAACAGCTAGAAATGAATACTCTTATAAGTCTCTCTGAAAGTAAGAACATATCTAATACCTGCTTTGACAGTATACTGATGATAGTAAATTACTTTATCAAGATAGCATACTTTATACTCACTCACAAGAACTTGAAGTTAAAGAATTTAACTCATATCTTCATCTGTGATATAATTCAGTTGTATGAATTATCTGCAAACATTGTCTCAGATAGAAGATTAATCTTTATAGAAGAGTTCTGATCTGATCTGATAACTATACTGAAGATCTCATAAGATCTAAGCACAGCTTTTCATTAACAGACAGATGATCAGACAGAATATCTGATAAGTATATTGAAACAGTATCTGCAGTGCTTTATTAATTACAATCAGAATAACTGAGTGTATTGATTATCACTTACAGAGTTTATATACAATAACTCAAAGCATATCAGCACAGATAAAACTCTCTTTGAAATACTCACTGAGACTTATTCATGAATAATCTTGATAAACTCATAAGAGTATACTATAGAGTGTGATGATACTCATGAATAGACTGAGAGAATTCAGAAGATTCAGAAGAAAGTCTGTGAATTCTTGAGAAAGATCTAAGAGTATCAGAAGAGATACTATGACTTCAAGTATATTACAAAGAGTTTTAAGAAAGATGATAGAGTCTGACTGAGTTTAGAAAATATTATTATACAGAGATCTAGTAAGAAGCTGAACCTCTTACAGACAGAGTCTTATAAGATTATGAAGAAAGTTAGCTCACAGTTCTACAGATTGAAACTATTATCTGAGTTATAGATATATAATGTTTTTTATATCTCTTTGCTCTGTGAATATAAGAAATTCTTAGAAGAGAACTCTGTAACTCATCACTCTGTTCACAAAGTACTAGAGAGTGAAAGAGAATATCAGATCAAAGAGATTATTAACTCAGAGAAGCAAGATCACAAGCTCTGATTTAAAATTCAGTGATAAGAGTATTCTAGTAAGATAAATGAGTTCACTTGAAAATTATCTGAGTAGATAAGATATCTGCAGAAGCTAAGACATGACTTTCATGCTGTAAATTCTGATAAGTCAGAATAATACAGTCTTCACTAAGAATCTGATTATAATAAAGATATTAACACTGTTATTTATAAACTCTAGTCTATAAGATAATGAGTTTCTACTGAGATGAACAGTCTGCATTGTATATAAGAAAAGAAGAAATTATATTCTTATTAAAGTTAAAAAAACAGAAAATAAACAGGGCTGTGAACACAATTTAGAGATTAATAAAGAAAAAATAAAGAAAACTCATACTCACACTCTTAATACTTACAACACTCAATTCTCTTATAACTACTAATTTTTCTCTTCAAAAAAGCAGAGAGTATCATGCTCACAGTACAGACAATTGTTGCATTTGATATAAAGATTATCAGAAATGCACAGACTTTAGAAAAGTCAGATATCAGAGTATGTACAGTTGCAGTAAAGTTTTGAGAACTGACTATCTATATATGTGATTAGATACTTCTTATAAAGCTGTGTCTGCTCTCTCAGTTATGCTGAAGTATTAAGTCTGAAAATAATTGAGATATGAAGAGAGAGCTTATCTGCTCAGATTAACTTCTATTACAAATTCATGATATTTGCATTGTCTTGATTATCTGAATTTTACAGATACTCAGAAACTCATCTCTCATTGATAATAAAATTATGGAAATGTGCTGCAGTGTGAGAATCATTGATAGAGAACCTAGACATATTTATATATATGTGATCAAAGATTGTGCAGACAGAAGAGAGATGATTGTAGACCTGTAAAGCTGCAGAAGACACTGATAATACAGAGAGCTTTGCAAGAACTGTTAGCTAGAATCTGTAAGAAATTACTTATGAGAAGACTTATAGCAAAGAGAGAAACTGTACTACTTGAAGTCAGAAGCTGATCTGAAGAAGATATGAGATGAGCTGCTAATCTGAAGATCAGATGCAGTGATAAAACTGAGAAGAATGAAGATATGATTATAAGCAGTGACATCTCTGCTTTATCAGCCAGTAAAAAGTAATCAGAGAAGTTGCAGAAATACTTATAAGAAGCTCAGTGATAATCAGATATTATCTATGAAGATATTGAAATTAAAAATTTTTTTTTCTTAAGAAGTTCTTGAATTAATATATAAATATTATCAGAAATACTCTCTCTCTGTCATCTGAATGAAAACACTTCACAGATAAATAAAGATACTCACAGTTTATAAAGATGAAAGCTGTTACAGAAGAAGAGAAAAGAAGATGAGATTCTGTGAATAGATCTGAAATATTTATACTACTCTAGAGAGGTTTACTTATACTATGAGTGATTCTGTAGAACAGTCAGATCACTTTAGTAAATAAAAGTGATTATGAATCACAGATCTGAATCTTTCTATATAACTATAAAGAGTGATTGCAGACTGCAGATATCTTAATTCTACAATTCTACAGAGTTAATGAAAAAATGAAAAATTTCTTACAATTCTACAGTGTCAAAGAACAATGATTTATAAGAATAAGTGAAAGATTAACTTATAAATACTTCTCTTTGATAAGAGTGATTTTACAGAGAGTGATTCATCTGTGAGATGAATCTGTGTGATAATCACATAAGAATCTTATAAAAATGATTGAGAGTTAACTGAAACTCTTCTGTATAGAAGATATGAGATGAATCTGTGTAATAGTCAGAGAAGAATCTGTAGATTATAAAGAATCTCATAGAATAAGAAACTGAGTGACAGACTCTTTTCTCTTCACAGTAATAAGGGATTTTTCCTCACTGAGATTTTTTATAGATGTGAAGAGTTTTTAGTGAGTATTACTACAGTGCTGAGCTGATTCTATGAAGTTACTCAGTGAAAGACTTCATGAACAAAGTCTTAGAGAGAGAAGAATATGTAAGAAATTCTGCTTCTTGTGAATTCTTTATCTCTATTTCTATCTCTTATGTAATCAATAGAGCTAGCAGCTCTTGACTATATATAACTATATAGACTGAAGTTCATGAATACTATTCATAACTTAGCTTAAATGCTATTATACATTTGATCTCTACATTTTATCTTTCTATCATGAATACTTCTAGTAGTTAACAGTACATATCACGCCAAGCTGCAAACACCTGAATAATCGCCTGCGAGTACTTATTCTTACAGATTTAAACACTTCAAATTTTGCATTCTCTTCAACTTTCATCATTCATCAGATAGTTTCACATATACTAGCTCATTAATATCACTATTAATGAAGGTATTGATTTCATCTAGCTGTTCTGCATCTAGATCAAATGCTGCTGTTAAAGCTAACAATATTCAGAGATCTCTGACAGCTAGAGTGTGAGCTTTTATAGTGAGATCTGTGATTGATTGAAGATCTCTGCATACACAGATGCAAGCTTTGTATTTCAAAAGAAAACCTTCATCATCAAATTTGTAGATGAATACTTATTGTAGAGAAATGACTGAGACATCTCTCTGTGATCTGCTAGTAATTTCATATGTATTCTGTAGAGATATACTATTCCATTCTCACTTAACAGTATTCTCAAATTCTTTGTGATGCGAGTGTTTTTCAACATCTGTTCAGTGATTCAGTGAATCTGATAGTTGAGATCTATAAATTCTTGATATAGCTGTATTGTTGATAACTATGAAAACAGTATTAGGAAATAAATTTTGAGACTTGTAGAAGTCTGAGTGTGATTGAGAGAATGCCTCATTGATCATTCATAATGAATTGTTTTTAACATTTGAAACTGCCACAAGGTAAGCAGCTCTGCATTTTCGGGTTTTGCAGCCATCAATGATATTTGCTTCATCAAAGTCAGCACTGATATCATGAGCTCTTGATGCAATGTTCCATGTTCAATTATCTATCATAGTTGAATGAGTATTAATATCAACATCAGGATCTGTTGATTCTGGCGTTGAATCTGATGTAGAAAGAATTGAAACATTAGAAAGAATTGAAATATCATGATGTTTATTCTCATTATTCTTCTCCTCTATTTTTTCAGAGCTTTGAGCATTTTCTTCGGGGCAGAAAATATCAATATTTGCAGTGTCTATAATCTCTTTCAATTGATTGATAGAAGTCATTGATGATTCTTGAACTTTCATATGTAGAAGCTCCACCTTCTTAGATACTCAATCTCTTAGTTGTCTTTCAATGTAGAGATCTTCTGGGTTGAATTTTCTATTCTCATCAAACATCACATCTCTTGCTCTTATCACCCGTTCTAAGTGTGGAATCCAAATTCAATAGATGTTTGTAGAATCATATTCAAGTAGATATTCAATATATGCTCAGAGATCTAGCTTCTGAGAGCAGTTTCTATTGAGAACTTCATTTGATATCTTTGTATAGATGCGACATCTGTAGATTTGAAGATGAGTACAGAAGTGTGATTTGATTCATAGAAATTCTTTCAATGCTTATAGAGATGACTTTCAATCTAGAATTCTAGTAGGGGTTCAGTTCACTAGATAGATGACAGTAAGTGCAATCTCAGAGAAAAGTGATTGTGACAGAAGAGATTCTATCTGTAGAGTTCTTGTCTTTGTTATTAATATTGCTTCTACTCACTCTGCTGCATCATTTTGCTCATGAATATACTCTGATGAATACTTCACCTCTAGATCTTCATTATTCACTTAATTTATGAAATCATCTGCTTTTGTTAATTGCAGTATCATTGTCAATATAAATGATCTTTGTAGTAGAGTTGAATTAACATTTAATTCAATTGATAGCTTGTCTAAGAGCTTTTCAGATTTCTGATTTTCGGATAGCTGTTATAGCTATATGAAAATGTAGATAATCACATATGAAATGTGTGAGATAATGCTCATCATTATAGCACTGTGTAGAGCCATGTGTGATATTCACATATAGATGTTTAAATGGTATTTGAGATCTAATATAAATATGTCTAGATATTTGATTTTTTGCATTAGATAGATGACAGGGTTCACAAAGCTCAGTAGTAAGCTCATTCACAGCATCTTCTAGATTGGTGATTTGAACACCAGTTGCATCATTTATAAGCTTTTAAGTGATGATTTTCAATGAATGTTCTAATCTCTTATACCATGTTAACTGAGTAGCTATAGAGATCTTAGGTTTTTGAGAAGATTTTATGCATATTGACTGGTTAGAAGGATGATTTGTAGAAGTTGAAGAATTTGAAGATATCATTTTTTCAGATATAGTGATGTTAGATGTGTGTGATGTAATAGCTGCATCAGCTTCAGTAGTGAATTTTTCTGAAATAGTTGAGAAAACAGCTATTTCACTATATTCTGTAACTAGCAACCTCTCAAATACTTCAACACATAAAAAGATTGTATTATCTGCGCATTTTTGCAATCTGAAGTTCTTTTCATTATAATAGATGCCTTCTATATGAAAACACAGTTTTCATGTGATGATATTTGTATGAAAATTCGGGATGTAAGCTGTGTTAATGAGATTGATATTGAACTGCTTTTCTGCTTTATTTATCATGATAGTTCTAACAGTTTCATAATCTTCAACTTTAGTACTGGAATTGCCTGTATAGACTTCTGCATTCTTGTTCGCAGATGTAAAGAATAGAAAATGTGTTCAATTATTATATATATGCTGTTTCATACCAGTATCAAAGATTTAGAAGTTTCAGAGGTAGAAGTAAGAATGTAAAGAGTTTATCAATATTTTTCAGATTTGCTGATCAATAGATTGATAATCAATAGGTTAATAATTGATAGATTAATAATCAATAGATTGATAATCTGATTGCTTCAGAATCATTTCTTCTAGAACTGCTTCATTAGTATCTATTATATCTGTATTCATGAATGAATCTCTAGATATCACATAATCAACACATCTCTTCAATTCTTGATTTTTAAGAGCTTGATCAATCTGAGTTCTCTTCTCATTTTTCTTTCATTCAGATGACTTTCTTGATGAATTGATATAGTAGCACTGAGTGTATCAATGACAGGCTCTGCAGATGCAGTTTTCAAATGTTACTGATAATAATTGCTGAGATCTTTTATTAAAAGTAGTAAAGTTCATAGATTTATCTTCTTTAAGAATACTCATTTCTCTATATCATTTCTTAAAGTTCTTAACTAACTCTATCAAAGATATGACATCTTTATTACATCAGATATTCTTAGTTCATACTTGTATATAATCTACATTAATAGCTAGATTCATATTTAAGAAGTCTTTCTTCAAGTTGAACTGTTCAGCTATATTCATCTCTTTGATATCATCTTTAATAAGTAATTAGTCATTTAATCACTTCTCTAGATCTCTGTTTTTCAGTGCTTTGCAGAGATCATGATATCAGGTTCTCACATCATCTTGATAGTTCATGATCATAAATGAGAGTCAATCTCTTAATAAATGAATAATCTTCTTCATATTATTATTCTTACTGCATACATGTTATAGCTCTGTGACATTCACTGTTCTTCATATAACATCTCATATCTTTGTCATACCTTCATTCATTTTCTCATATTTCATATATTTGATTTTCCATGCAGTGATCTTAATATCATATACTATCTTGACCTCTGTGATAGCTTCTTCTGAACACTCAGGTTTCAGAGGTTCTTCTAGTTCAGAGAAGATATCAGGTTTACCAAGATTGATGAAGTCTGATATCTTCTTGTTCTTTGCATATTCTAGCATATGCTTGTACCAAAGTTTCCAATCTTCAGAAACGCTAAGGTGTACAGTTGCACTAGACATTGTTTTGTAATGCTCAGGCTAGACAACTACAGAAAGTGATCAAGTTCAAACTTGGAATTTCAAACACAGTTCAAAAAACTTTGAAAATTTCTAATACAATCACTGACTCTTCTGTTTGCTCTGCTTTCTTTTCTACTTCTTCTTCTTCTTCTTCTTTAAATCAGAAGAAAACATATGCTCAAGCAGCTGAATCTGCTGCCTCTAAACCTGCTGTCTCTAAATCTGCTATCTCAAAACCTGCTCAAAATTCTGAGAAAACTGAGAAGAATACTGCTCATACTTCTATTGATAGAAGAGTAAAGAAAAAAATGCAAAAAGAGAAAAATCTTCAAATCTCCAGAGATAGAAGACTTATTCTCAAAGTCTCAAATCAGGATATATTGCAGAGAAATAAGCTAGACTCAAACCTCATTTTCAGAATTAGAAATGAAATCAATCAACAGTTCTTTTCTCAGTTAATGACTGATATTGAAGTTCAAAAACCAGTTATAGCTTCAATTGAGCCATTCTTCTTTGAAAACTCTATCATTCTGACTACAATGCCTGAATTCAGTGCTGAATTCCTTATTCAGAATGAGAATCTCTGGAAATCAGCAGTAGAATCTTTGTTAAACACAACAATTCTATCTGAGAGAGATGAAAAGTGGGGCAAATTCATTCTTCATGATATTCCAGTTGAAATTTTTGACTGTGAAGAAGGAATGCTACTTCTCAAAAATGAATTAGAAGAATACAACTCTATTCAACTGAGAAAGAAGCCGGTGTGACTAAATTCAATTGAGTTCAGACAAAGCAGAAGAAATGTCTCTGTTCTAGTATATACAAAGACAATGAAACAGTCAAAGATCTCTGAAGTAAGAGTAGCAGGTTTGAAAATGAGAGTTCATGAATACAAAGACTCAAGAATGAATCTCAAAGCTCAAACACAGTGTTCAAACTGTCAAAGATATACACTTTGCAATCTCCTATTTCAGAGACTCAAAATGTGCATTCTGTGCCAGAGATCACAAAACTAGTGAGCATAAATGTGAAACATGCTCAAAAAGAGATGAAATATGTCAACACACTCTGCTTAAATGCTCTAATTGCAAAGAAAAACATGCATCTAGCTCAAAAGAATGTATGTTCACTTCAAGAACTCAAAAGAACTGGAGAAAAGATGAAGCTCAGAGTAAATCTAGAACTGAAGAGAATAGTCAAGCCAGTAAACTCACAACTGCAAGCTCAAAAACAAGAAACTCTCAATTATCTAAGTCTTCAAACTTCAATTCTTCAGCAAAATATAAACAGAATTTGAATCCTCAAACTCCTGTTAAGATTAGAGAATTGAGAAATGACTCTGATGATAAACTAGATATAATACAAGCAGTTGAGATTCCTACTTTTCAGAACAGTTATAATCTACTATCTAATAATAGTGATTAGATTCTACTCTACTCTCTTTTAGTATGAATATACAACAAAAACAATAAAAAAAGTTTAAAAACTCTTCAAAAATCACATTTATTCAAAATAATGTGAATAGAAACTCAAATTGCATTTGTTCTTATCTTCAAATTGCATTTGAATAAAAAGTTGATTTTGTACTGCTTCAGGAGCTGAATTTTGATGCTGAGCAAAAATATGTCATTTCTCACTCAAGCTACTACTGCTTTTTACCTCAAAAATCTGAGATAAAGTCAAGAGTAGTGATCTATGGAAGAAAGAGATCAAGATATCAATTTAATCTAAGATTTGATATCATGTCTGACCCTGATATTCTGGTGGGTGACATTATAGATAAAGAAAATGAGTTTGATACTATACAGCTCATAAATATCTATAATGAAAAGTCATTGAAGGAATATAACAATATCTGGACAATTAATAGAGAATTTCTGAATATAACTTCATCAAGAAACTCTATAATTGCAGGAGACTTCAATGCACATCATCTCTGATGAAATTCAGAATGCAAGAGAGCAGTGAGAGCTGATAATCTGGTTAAATGAAGCTTTGAGCATTCAATAGATTTGGTTAATAAGTCTGATCAACAAACATTCTTTAGAAAAGGCATGAAACAGAAGTCTATTATAGATCTAATCTTCATGTCACAAAATCTAATGAAAAGAAGACTTGTAAACTGATTTATTGATTCAAATGAGACATCAGGATCAGATTATGAGATTATTCAATTTGATATTGAACTGAGTGAAAAATAAATAAGTGAAAATCCTCTTCTCTCTAATCAGTATAACTTTGAAAAAGCTGATTGAAAAGCAGTTGAAGAAAGTATAAAACTGTTAAAATCTGAGAGACAGAATGAGCTATATTGGAATTCTGATCAAGATATCTCAAATGAAATGCTTGAGAATAGAGTGAAGCTTATTACATCTATTATTCTAACAAGTGTTAGAGATAATATTTCAAAGAGAAAATCTTCTGAGTATTCAAAACCTTGATGGAATGAGAATATCTCATCTAAAAGAAAAGAATTAGCTACTGCTAGAAGAGATTGAAAGAATGATGTAATATCTGATGAAGAGTTCAAAGCTGTCAGAAATGAATATTTTTCAGATATTAAAAGAGCTAAAACAGACTGCTGGAATAAATTTCTTGAAGAAGCACAAGAGAAGAAAGTTTTTAAAGCTTTTAACTATACTAAAACAAGAAGTGTAGCAAAACTTCCAGTCTTAGAATATGAGTTTCAGAATGAATCATATACAGCAAACTCTTTTGAGGAAAAATGTCAAGCTTTTATGAGAATTCTCTTTCAGAACTCACCAGATTCAGATTCAGATTCAGATTCAGATTCAGAGGAAGAGAATATATCACTTCTTAACTACATTAATGAAAATGACTGGGAATGGCCGGATCTTACACAAGATGAATTAGAGTCAGCTATCTTCTCAAGTTCTGTTAAAACTGCTGCAGGTCCTGATTCAATTAATCACTTGATTATTCAGAATACATATTCCTACTTAAAGAATGAATATTTTGAGCTCTTTTTCAATCTCTTGAAAAATGGATATCATTCTGAATACTGGAGAGAAGCCACTGAAGTGATTCTTGCAAAACCTAATAGAAAAACTTCAATTTCTAAGTCATATAGAGTAATATCTCTATTGAACTGCCTAGAAAAGGTTTTAGAAAAGATAATAGCTACTTAACTATTTTTTATAAGCTCTATAGATAATTCTCTTTTATTCAGTGAACAAATGAGAGATAGAAAACAGTGTTCTGCAATTGACACTGTTCTCTCAGTTGTTCATGATATTCAAATAGCAAAGCATGAGAATCTGGTCTCAACTGCAGTTTTTATTGATATAAAAGAAGCATTTGATCATGTTTCAAAGTCAAAGTTAATTCAGATATTGAAGATATTAAAACTGTCACTTTCTCTAATAAAATGAGTTAACTGTTTTATGTCTAAAAGAAGTATACAACTCTTCTTTAATGGAATGAAACAAGACAAGACTGAGATAAAAATAGAAGTATCACAGAGATCTTTAATCTCACTTATTTTATTTGCAATATACACTGTATATCTATTTAAAAATAGAAATATGAGAATAGTGTGATCTCTGAGTTATGTGGATGATATTGGTCTAGTCTACAGCTTAAAAACTATCAAAGAGAATTTGAAAGTAATTGAAGAAGCTGTAAAGAAAATCTTTGTTAGAGCAGATATCAATCAAATTCAATTTAATATGAATAAAACTGAGTTAATTCATTTCTTTGCTAGATTTAATGAGAAAGAACTATCTCTAACTCTGTTAAATAGAGAGATTAAACCCAGTGTAAATGTCAAATGATTAGAAGTATGGTTAAACTCTAAGTTGAATTTTAAATATCACATTCAACAAAGAACTGTCAAGGCAGAAAGACTATTAAATAACATAATCAGACTATCAAATACAGAGAGAGGTCTATTCTTCCAGGCTATGAGACAGTTATATATAGCCTGTATTACATCAGTAGCTGATTATGAAGTTCAAGTTTGATGAAATAATCAAGGAAATTTCACTGAACTCTTTCAAAGTCTGCAAAACAGAGCCTTGAGAAGAATTCTGAGAGCATTCAAATCATCTTCTATTAAAGCAATAAAAATTGAAGCTTCAATTCCTCCTTCTGCTATTAGATTTGAAAAGGCCTGTATGAACTATGCTCTGAGAGTTATAAAGATGAGCTCAAATCATATAATCAGAGAAAGAGTCTCTTCTTCATTTTCATCAAGTAAGTCTGAAAATGAACTGAATTGAAATAGATTTCTTGATTGAAATGAAAATAATTCTTCAAAGAAAATGTCTTCTCAACTGTACAGACTATGCTCTCTGATTAAAAATCAATTTTCTTCTTTAAATGTTGAAAAAGTTGATCATGAGAAGTTATCTCTCTGAAGAGAAAAGCTTGAATCTCTTATAGATTTATAAATAAATGAACTATCAAAAGAGAAAGAATATGAACAGTATTCAAAAAGAATTTCTACAATCAATATAAAAGATTCTATTCTGATTTATTCAGATGACTCAAAAAATGAGAACTTGAATAGATTAGGCGCAGACATTGCTTATACTGAAGATAATATCAATTTTATCTCAGATTTCTGGAATATAGACTCTGAATGTGAAGTCTTTGATACTGAACTATTTGTAATAGTGAAAGCTTTCAAACTCATTGAAATAAAATCTCATAGAAGAGGAAATTGTTTGAAAGAGGCATGAATATTCTCTAATAGTCAAGCTGCTTTAAAAAGACTTAGAAATAGTCAGATTCATAATGATCAAATGAATCTTGAACTGATCTTAAACTCTGTTTTGAAAATTCAAAAGAGAAGAACATCAAAGCTGATTATTCATCTGCACTAAGTTCCTGCTCATATGAATATTCATGACAATGAATTGACTGATTCAGCTGCAAAAAAGAGTGCAGAATTAGGCAGATGTATTTAAAAAATTGTGTCCTGGTCTTTTATAAAGAGAAAAATAAAAGAATCTTGTTTACACAAGTGGAATGAAAGCTGATAGAAACAAAAGAAGAGTATACATTATTCAAGATTTGAAACAAAGCTCAAGTGAAAATCTTGTTCAATCAAATGTAAAAAGAAAATATTCTCATCTATAATACAGCTGAAACTAGAACATGGCTATTTCAAATCTTATATACAAAGATTTGATGATAGATTTGAATCAATAGAATGCTCATTCTGTAATACAAATGAGAATTCTGAGTATATTGTAATACACTGTGCATTATACAATAGTCTCAGAGCCAGATTGAAAGAGAAGTATAATCTAAATCAATTAAATATGAGATTCTTATTCTCAACTGAGACAGGAATTAAATACTTAATAGACTTTCTATCAGAAACTCAAGCAGCTATAAGAAAATGGCTAAATTCAGAATTATCTGAATATGAAGAGGAGGAAATCAACCAGATATAGTCTGTTAAAACAGCTATATACTATCTTTTAATAATTTGTTTTGTTACAGTCTTTCTTTATTTTATCTTTTCCTTTCAATTTCTTTCTGTCTATCTATTTAATATGTCTATCTTTAAGACTGTGTTCTCTTTTCCTTTGTCATGATATTGTCAAATGGTTTCAAAGTATGAGATGATGTTAAAATACTGCAATTTATAAACAGTTTTTGTATTCTTAGCTGGAATTTTCTGATTTTACATATCTGGAATTGATGAATGTATAATAGTTAACTTTACAGATATAGGAAAAACCCTGAGAACTAAAAGTTCTCAGGTAGATGTCATAGTCTCTGACTGCATACATCTATAATTGAAGAATAATAATAATAATAAGACATTGTTTTGTCTGTCATATCAGTCAAGTATTTTAAATAGATATGATCAGAATTTAGAGTGTATAACAGTTGAGTATATCAGAATGTATACTAGTGAGAATCTATTGTCTCAGTTTGAATGATAGTTATCAGTTTGAATGAGGATTGAGATCAGTGTATAATCGTCTCAGTTCGAATGATAGTTATCAGTTTGAATGAGAATTTGAATCAGTGTATAACAGTCGAGTAGATCGGACTGTATACAAATGAGAATCAATTGTCTCAGTTCAAATGATTGTTGTCAAATTCGAATGAGAATTGAAATCATGGTGTATCGCGCTTCTCTTCAGATGCTGCTTACTGGGAATCAGGTATGATATAACAGTCAATTAGATCAGACTGTATATGAATGAGGATCAATTGTCTCAGTTCAAATGATTGTTGTCAAATTTGAATGAGGATTGAGATCAGTGTATCATGCTTCTCTTCAGATACTGCTTACCGGGCTCATAACTGTCGGATTGAGTGTTACGGATGAATATGTTGAAGACATATGAATCTTATTTGTATCAAGATCTGCTTGTTATATTATCCATACACTATCTAATATATCTATTTCATACAAAAGATGGAGCTATTTATAGTAAAATATATGTGTGAGCCAAGAGAGCTAGCATAAGCGAGTATTAGATGAGTGTTGTAGTAAGCTGATGATGATGAGAAATATTGTAGTAATACGATGTTGATGGCGTTCAATAGTGTATAACCTCTTTTTCCTGACACAATGCAACAACAAGAAGTTAGAACTGCATTCCATGTGATGTTATTATGGCGAGATTGCTAATAATCAGCAATGTCTCTTGATTTCTGAACATTGTGCCATAAGACTCATAGTGCCTGTGGACATCTTGTGAGTAGACAGCTTCACACTGGGCATCGATCTCCCTCTTCAACCCAAGTTTTTCTATGACGCTGCATGCTTCCGAGAAACTGGATTAAACTTTGGCTATGGACCCCAAAATAGACTACCTGAAAATCAACGGCCCCACCAGTCGACCATCAGGGTGATTATCACCCTTGAAATCGGGGCCTGTGCTTTATTAGAGTTAGCGCTCATACACTGCGGGTCAGGCCACACATTTCACGGGGCCACGCATTTTGATCCTTGTCGGTATTAAATTTAGATCGAAATGTATGAAGTCTATCTTTGAGACCAGCTCTTTTCTCTAACTATAAAAGGACACATTCTCTCCTGCTATCAAGTTATGCCAGCCTACAAATATCCTCATTCATGAAAACAGACATGTCACCATCGGATCCCGAGAAGTCTTCAAGTCAATGGACAGAGAGAGACAGCCTTGTCCAAGCGCGAAATCGAACAAAGAGAACATTAATAAATAAAGCGTATGAATACTTTCAAAAATGCAAGGCCGACGTTTATCTCTACATCCACTATGAAAACAAGTATTTTATTGCAGAATTCTTCAGGGATTCTAATACTACCAGCTTTCAACTCTTGAATGAGTCGCTGGTATGTCAGAATTTAATCCCATATATTTATTGTCTTGCTAAGTTAAATAGAAGAAAGTTTACCCACTCCCGGTACGAACAACATCTGAAAACCTTCCAAAAATAGTCAAAGATAGGAATAGAGTTCAAAAAAATAAGCGAGGGGAGAACTGATAGGTATATATTGTGAGCAGCTTTAATTCCAGCCAATCAATGAGGGCAACAGTTGAAAGTTTAAATTATCCAATCATATACACTGAATTCCTCATCATTTCTAAAAGCGCTTTTTCTACTTTTCTATAGAGCACCCTCTAAAAATAACTCTGGCCATATGGTCTCTTAGGCCCTGTGGCCCTTTATGCCATGGGGCCTCCCATAATTAAGCAGACGTACTCCTTTGCTTCTTATTGGAAGGAGTGGTTATGACGCTGAGTATCTGATTCAACGGCAGTGGAAGGAGTTGGCTCTGAAGTCGACTGACATGTTTGAAGGACGGCTTCTTGTGTACTTCCAGTACATTCATCGTCTAAAATTTGATAAAACCTCTTCTTTTCCCTCTCTTCATTTTTAGTAGGACTAATACATATTGGTTCTGGGAAGAAGACATAAATGTTGGCATAGGTCCCTATTCATTTCAGACCATTAGTTATGGGACATATCCAGTCCCATATCCGTACAAAATACAGACCCAAGAATACAGGTCAGATTAGGGCACATGGTATCCAGCCTGGATCGGTTGAGCTGTGCCGACAGGCCTGGCTTCATGGAAAGATGACCCTCAATGCGCCAAGTCTATATCACATGGTTCGCCTTGGAGGGGTAACAATGGCATCATAGGAAAGAAGTCAAAGTTCGTTAGGAAGCAGCTGGTTGTGTATTTGGGAGACAACGAGAGAAAATAGCAGCATCATCTCGCTTTCTCTTCTTTGAAACTCTCTTGCTCAAGAGACGCTTTTGGGATGAGATTCTTGCTCGGTCGAAATCTATAATCATCGCGCCTTTATTCTCCGCATTCCAAAATATATTACCGTCGTGCGCGTCACAATGTCGAATCCCAAGACCATGAATATCCAGTAGAGCCTCTCGAATGCTTTGAGATATACCCAGACCTTCATGTAACCTAATGGGCCTCCCTGCATGACTGAGAAAGAGTAGATAACCAATTCTTGCAATACCGTCGTAATATAGCGGACGGCTGGATATATCCACACTTCCCAGACAAACAGGAACACGTTTACCCTGAATAGATCGTAGGCTTCGATATACCTTTTCTTCATGCAGGGAATATCCAAACTCAACAGGGGTTCCTTTCGCCACAAAGCTATAACCGTGCATGAAGTGAGTAAACGAGAACAGAGCGGCGGAAAGTCCGTGCTTGTGCATTGATTCGCAACCGAAAGGGCCATCATCTTTTCTCAGAATCTGCGCGCGAGCTGACTCCAGCAACTCTTGCTGATTAATAGCATGCCGCTTACCACCTCCATGACTTGCCACATTCGGACATTTTTTATCGAGAAGACCGCCTCTTATCAAGCCCAGGAGACACTTCTGTGTGCAGTATTTCTGTCCACTTGATTGTGTATTGCTGCCCCCTTGGCCTGGTTTCGGGGGAGGCATGACGACCATGATATTTGAGGGGCGGCCCGTAAGTCGCGTGCTTGGACTGTCGGGATCGTATCCGCCATTCCCACTGCTGTCATCGTCGCTGGTCTCCCAGTTTGTTGACGTTTCGGCGGGACGACATGAAGAGCTGGCGGCTAGACCCTTCAGTCGTGTCTTGACTGGTGAGATGCGTATATATTCATTTCTGCTCCATCGATTCTGCTTGTAATCGGACAGCTTCTCGCTGCTTTTTTCTAGATCTGATTCAAGAATATCGTCATGTGGAGTCTCCCATTGCTTGAGCATCGCCTCCGCACGGTTGCGCCAGCTCTGGTCGTGGGGGTCCGTCCTCAATGCCCGAAGAGTGAAAGCCAGCACCTGTCCTATTGCGGTCAGGTGTAGCTTATTATCGCAGTTAGAACCGCTGACCCAGCCGGTGGTTTCTCCAACATCATCATTTGGAACTGAAAGATAATAGTAGACGGTGGTGGGATCGTCAGGATCCACATGGAGAAATATAAACGCTTCTCCAGTGCATAGATAGCAGTTCTCAAGACCAGCTCGGATCATATATGAAAATGGCTGAGATATACACGCAGCAACTCTCCAGCGAGCTACCTTCATGGGATCACCCTCCTCGACATTCTCGATCACTTCACCAACATCCATATCCACAAGCCCTGCCTCAATAATGCCCTTAGTGAGCTTGTGTGGTGCCTTGTATTCGACGATATAAGCCGGTATTTCTTCGTCCGAGCCGGTGTTGTAAACACAGAACTGGTCGGCACGGGGGTGAGATGATCTTGATCGTACGGTTGGAGTTTCTGGGGGGGTATCCATATCGAGCTTCTTATGCCGCTTGCGCGCCGGTGACTGCTGAGAAGAGCTAATGCCTGACTCGGTATATTTGTTTTCAGGGCTTAAAGTATTTCCATGGTTTTCAAATTGTATCTGTCCCTTGAGATTGAATAGGTTCCGGAGGTCTTGGTTGGAGTGTAGCTGTCGAATAATGCTAGACACACGATCTTCAACGGTATATCGCTGATAGTAGTGGAGATCCAGCTCAGAGCCCAGTGATCTCACCTGCAGCTCATGACTTGATTCTTTCAGCGTGTGCAAGGATGTGAAATGTCCTTCCGAAACAAAGTCGGTGGCAAAAAGATCCTCCCAGACACGCGACTGTTCCTTGGGAAATGTGGTCCATTCTCGGATTTTATCTGGACGCAGTTTGGATTCGGCATTTTCAGGATTCCCCTGAGTTCCGGTCCTGTGGTTTATACGTGAGGATAGGCCCACAGATAAATAAGTGTGGCATGCATCTAAAAATTGAGGAAGAGAAGTTGGCAGCAACTGTTTTTCTGTTCGTTGCTTTTTCTCTTCTGCCTGTCGCTGTCTTCCTTCTGCTTGTCGTTTCTCTTCTTCTGCTTGTCGTTTCTCTTCTTCTGCTTGTCGTTTCTCTTCTTCTGCTTGTCGTTTCTCTTCTTCTGCCTGTCGCTGTCTTCCTTCTGCTTGTCGTTTCTCTTCTTCTGCTTGTCGTTTCTCTTCTTCTGCCTGTCGCTGTTTTTCTTCCGCCTGTCGCTTTTCTTGCCTCGCTTCTTCCAAGAGCTGGCGAAGCTCATGCTCCTGGAGCCTCCCGGAATCCTGATGGGCCATAACCAGAGGCTGAATTATCAATGATTTTCTCGCAAGTTGGGTATTGTTGATGAATTCTAGTGTTAGGACATATCAGCGTTAAGTTGATACTCGTGGGAAGTCAACAATAAATAAGTAGGAATCCAACCGCCTGAATCATCACGTGATTATCGATGATCTTGGAGGATAATATGTAGCATCCGCCCTAGTGGCGTTGCCGTAGCGACCGCTCCGCCTACACGTGATCTCATATGTAATATATATAGCTAGCTCTTCCTACACGAATACAACAGATTAACCATCCCACAGGTTATAGCCCGGATAGCACATTTTTACTTTTGTTTAAAAACACCTGTGTAAGCATTGGATGTGTTCACCCTGGATAGGAGAATTCTTTTACCATGTTTACATTGCATGTTTCAAGTGTATCTGCTTGACTGGTGATTGAAATAGCAGAACTCTACAGTATAATATAATGTGTTTTTTCTTTTCAATTCCTTCATTCAACTCTTCTTTGACTGATGAGTGGTATATCTATGCTACAGAGTGATAGAAGAAGAACTTTACATTTACATTCTCACACTCAGACATCTATCAATGAAGAATCAGAGAAAATAGATACTATACAATACACAGAAGTCATAGAAGAGATTATGAAGTTATCTACAAATAGCAGAGCAGATCATGAATCAGATAATAGTATTTCAAGCTCATAAGCAACACATACAGAAGTGTGACACACAAGTACCATGTCTAAAATGAGTTCAGATAATATAATATCAATGATATTCAATAATCTGATAATATTCTGTGACAGAATGAGCACATGTTAAGTAGCTATCTCTGCAGCAGATGATTTCAAATCTGAGATCTATGAATATCAAAAGAATGTTTAAAAAGCTATGAATATCAAAGCTGTAATCACATTTGATGACAATAACTACAAGATCTGATATACAGAAATTCTTGTGAACACTGAAGTTATTAACAGATCTGACATTCTTACAAAGAATCAATATATCTGTTCAGAAGACATCAGTCAAGATACATTAAGTGCTGAAAAATGAAGCATTTATATCAAAGCACTGTATCAATATATGTTGCAGTTCTTATTAGAATCTGTATATATAATTATTGAAACTCTTGAGCCAGATAATGCAGTCATACTATGAGAAAGAATTGAAGTTAAATATACTATCTCACTTGTGAAGAAACATATGAATATTGTGAAAGAATTCATCATCTTACATGTCAAAGATAATAATTATCTAGTATTTCAGAGAAGATTCTGTTATCTAGTTACACATCATAAGAAATTGATAAATAACTCAGAAGACTTCTATCACAATCTCTTTCTTATTGATCTGAAGAAGTATCAAAAGTCTTTTATTAAGATATATTTAGATAATTTCTACACATCTGATCAGAACTCTATATACAACATCAATATTAATAATCTTATAAAACAGTTGACAAACTGTATAAGCAAGTTCAAGAATGAAAATTCTAAGTCTCAGTAAGTTAATATAACTATCATGACTCTCTCTACATTATCTACATACAGTTTCAAATGTGAGATATGCAGTTTAAGATAGCACTGAAAAAACACCTGTTAATGTCTGTATTCAGAACTTGCTACTGAACAGTAATATGAGTTAAATAAGAAATATATTATTACACCTGAGAAGAATAATAGTAACAATGCTAGTATCAGCAGATGCAGCAAGTAGAAGAGTAAAAAGAAGAACAAAGATAATAAGAAGAAGAAATTCTCTGATCTTATAATCTCACAATCTGCAGCTGTCAACACAGTAATTGCTTTTTCAGTAATTATTGACATAATAAACAAACCTTGATTTCTTGATACATATGCAAGTTTTCATATAACAGATGAAAAGCAGTCTCTCATTCAGCAGAAGATGTACAATAGTAATATGAAGATTCATACAGTGAACAGAGATTATGATCATGTCAAAGAGATCAGCAATCTTCTTCTAGAATCTGAAGAAGAGAATATCACTGTCTGTGATGTTTATTATATTCTCAATCTCACAGTCAATCTATTGTCATTCATCAGATTGAAGAACTAGAATTTTCAATATAAGCTTTCAAGCTTGAACACTCTGTTCTATTTCATTATTAAAGTATCAAGTGAAGTGATTTTCACTGCAATCTGTACATCTCAAAACTCAATTTATAAAATAGTTGAAAGAATGTCAGAAGTTGATGTACATCATGAGTCTAAAGCAGTCTACTTCACAGTGAAATCATATGTATATAATAATGACTATGCTAAAGCTATAGTCACTATTGATGACAATGATCTCATCATTGATTAATCTCAACATTGAGAATCATCTACAACTGTGAAAACACTTGTGAAGTGATATGTTAACCTGAGATATATACATGTGAGAGCTATTATAGCATTGACAAAGAATTCACTATCTGATATTCATATCAAAAGCATCAAGATCAATTTCTTTTGCAACACCTGTGTTAAAGCAGATATGATATATAAATACTCAATCACTCTCATGTCACAGGCTGTACACTCAATGAAGTGAATTTATATCAATCTTGCAGGTGATGAGCAGATGTTGAGTGAGTCTATGAATCACTCTGTTGAATCACAGCAGAGTAATAAATATTACATGTTAATTATGAATAACATGATCAGATATAGATGAATCTATTTCTTACATATCAAGAATCAAGCTTACAATTACTATATGCACTGAGTTCAATTCATAAAGAACCTAGGTTTTACTGCATCAGCATATGTCAGAACTGATGTTAATGATGTATTCAGATTTATGAAGATTACAGCATTATTCATCAATCATGACACAGTATGAGAATCAACTACTTCTCAATCATCACATCAAGATAGCATATCTGAGCGTGAAATACATACAATTATGACTCATGTCAGAGCAGTTCTTATCAGTAAGAAGATTCTGAAGAAATTCTGAGCAGACATTCTGAAAACAGTTGTTTCAATCACAAATAATACACTCACATCTACAGTTCTATATAATGAAAAGTATTGGCCTGCAGTTGCAGATGATGATAGTAAAGAAGCTGTTTATAGCTCTTATACAATTCTCTTTTCAGCATTGACAAACATCTCACTGCAGATCACACATTTTCATAAGCTTGAAACTGATGTTTTTACTCATCTTCATGAATCACAGAAGCTGTTGAATAAGTTGTCTGCACAGGTCAATTTATATAAGCTTATTGAATTCTGTGAACATTCAATCTATCACTTGTGAAGTTCTACAACAGATAAAATTATTGATACAAGTGATGTGATTTTCCTCACAAAAGTGTAAGAAATACTGAAGATTACTATAACTACAACTGCAGCAACTGACACTGTTTCTATTACCTATTTAATGAAGAATTCTGACATTTCTGAATTGATGAGTACAGATTGAATGCAGTCAGTGAAGGCATTTGCAGCTTACACTCTCATCTTCATTACTGATTCTCTTCTGAAATCATATAAGAATGCTATGAATAGATCAGAGATGATGAAAGATTATTGAAAGAAATTAATACAATATGAAATATCTGATCTTGAGAGATGCAAGATCTGAACACTTATTTCTAGACTGACCGTGTGACCGTGTCTGGGACCAGGACCAGATTTTTTGATAGTCCCATTACCAATTTGACTGATCCCATTACACGGTTTTAACATTAGATAGTAGTCTCATACTGTCCCAGTGGGACTTACTGTCTACTCTTGTCACATTTTTCAAATGAGACCATGATTTCCACTTCTCAATTTAAATTATTTTTATTACTTTAAATGACTTTAAATCTCATTTGAGCATTACCAAAAAGTGTTACTTTTTAAAAAATTAAAAATAGTCTAAAAAAAACCTTAAAATGTCTAAAAATAGTAACTTTATGCCAAGAATGGGACTAAATGGAACCAAATGAGACCACTTTCTCATTTTTTTCAAGTCATGGTTCCATTTTAAGATCTGATATATAGTCACTTTACCTGTTTTTTTAATAGCCAGTCCCAGCGGGATTCACGCCAAGAAATGTATGGGATCAGACCAAATGGGACCAAACATGAAATTCATGGTCCCGGCGGCCAGTCTACTTATTTCACATTCTGATATCTCATATGATGAACCAGTGGCATCTGATTGCTGAGTATTTATTGAAAAGAATCACTCTGATGATCTCAATGCTGATGAGAATGATATATTGTGAAAATCTCAATGAGTTATATATGATAACTGATTGAAGAAAGACACTCATCAGAAGACTTATATCTCTGTGATTACAGATATAACAAATTGAATGATGTTTATGATTACTGTAAAGTGTGATTGAACTCTATAGTAAGTGAATATAGTAATGACATATCTGCATAATAGATTAGAGAAAACAGTCTATATAAGACAACTCACAGACTTTGAATAAGAAACTCAGTGTACACTCATCTGTGCAGTTGAAGAATCTCTATATGAATTGAATTCAGCTGCTAAAATATGATATGACTACTTGACAGCTATACTGTGAGAAAATGACTTCAGTCTGAGTTCTTATGATTCTGCTCTTTGAAAGCATTTAGCCTGAAAACACCTGTATATGATTATATATGTTGATGATCTTCATATCTTTGCAGATATCTTAAAGAATGCTGATTGACTTATCAACATTTTGCAGCAAAAACTAGAGATCAAAGACTTAAAGAAACTCACAAAATATCTAGAAATGAAAGTGAAATATATGAAGAATGAAATTAAATTAACACTCTGACATTATATCAATAAATTGATAGAAGATTTTCACCTAGATGATGCAACTGCTGTCTGTACACTCATGAATAAGAATCTATGTCTAGATGACTTCTCTGTCTCTGAAAAAGAAAGCAGTTTTACAAAGCAATGATTTCAGCATGATGTTGAGTGTCTGTAATACTTAGCTGTCAAGCTGCAGCTGAATATCACTCATGTGACATCTCTACTGGTACAGAAGAACACTGCTCTCATTCTTAAGATGTGAAAGGCTCTATTACACATCATTCAATATTTGAAAGAAACACATGAGATTGGCATATTCTACACAAAGAATAATGATAAGGAATCTGAGAATGAATTCCTGAACATGGCATACATGCTGATTAGATATACTGATTCTGATTGAGCTGACCTGTTGAATAATGATCATAAATCTACATTCAGTTATATCTTCAAATTGAGAAATGCACTGATTTCATGATGATTGAGCAAGCAATTCTGTGTATTCTTAAGCTCTAATGAGGCTGAATACATGGCATTGAGCAAAGCTGTATGTGAAGCAACATGGTTGAGAAGTATGATAATGAATCTGAGCTTCATTGAAACAGAAGACTCTCTGCCAATCAAGACAGATAATAAGAGAGTGATTGATCTTGTCACAGTGACTGCAATCACTGTGAGAAGTAAGCATATTGACACCTGATTCTATTATGCCTGCAGCCAGTTGAACAATGACATAATCTCAATTGATTACATCTAAACTGAAGAAATGACAGCAGATAAACTGATTAAATTCTTGAGTATAATTGCATTTCATTGATTTCTTGATTTACTAGGTTTTACAGATGAAGAGAGACAGAATACACAAACTCAATGCAGATAGCATGATTTGAATGAATTTGAGAATGACATAGCTAGATTTGCAAGAGATGATTGATTCTTTATTATGATGTTTGTGATCTTGCATGATGATGCGAGAGAGGGTGTAGCATCCGCCCTAGTGACGTTGCCGTAGCAACCGCTCCGTCTACACATGATCTCATATGTAATATATATAGCTAGCTCTTTCTACATGAATACAACAGATTAATCATCTCATATAATAAATGAATAGATTGAGGTGACACGTGATTAGAGTAGGTGTAGTAATCATCAACACTTCCCCTTGCTACACTGTGGTCTATAAGCCGCCACTCAGGGCCTCTCTCATTCTCAAATCTTTCAAAAACACAATAATAATTAATTACATGAATTGAACTCTGATTTCCTCATTAGAAAAGGCATCTGTATGATAATAACTAGACTGGCTGATGGAATTATGAATTTCATATTTAATCTTATTTAATCTAATCTCATACATTTCTTGATGTGAGTCTCACCAGAATCAAGCCTCAAAAAAATCTGAAAATGAACTATTTCTGAGAGAAATGATATGAAAAATGACTAGATTTAATTCAAGAACAGTAAAATAAGAGTAATTTCTCAGAATAAACTGTGAAAGATAATCATTCTTTCAAAATTAAAATAAAATTGAGACTGAAAATTAAAATCAGTCTCATTTAGTTCATTCAGTAATTACTTATATAATCAGAATTTAGTAATAATTATTAATAATACTTATGAAATAACTAAATATATTCTTATATAAGTTTATTCTTTACTTTCTTATAAAAACTACACTTTTCTAATATACTGTAATTAGAGATATTAAACTATCTGATAATTTTATATTTTATAATCATGAGTGTTTTGATTATTTCTTCTTATAATTGTTCTTAGTAATAGTGATAAATATCTTGACTTGAGTTAAACTTTCACTTCATTCTCATCTCTATTAATGAAATTATTAGAATATTATATATTATCAGTATAATAGTTAAATATATACTCTTAATAATTTTTTATAACTCTAGAATTGATTTAATATATAAATTCATCAGATTATCTTGAAGATAGTAATTAAATTTAGTTTTATAAGTATATAGTTTTATCTGATTTTCAGTTATAATCAATGTATATAAGTTCTATTTCAAAGTTAGTATTATAGTTTTATATAATATAAAGTGTTATCAAAGATTATTACTTATTAGAGAATTATATTTCACTGTCTTTATATTTTAAATATCTGCTTATTTAAATCTCTGATAGTTAGTATTGTAGTAATCTTAGACTAATTTAATATATAAGTCTCATTTCTTCTCTATTCAATCTTAAGAAGTGTAGATATTAACTTAATAAAAGAGATTTAATAGAGCTGTTATTATTATTATTATTCTTCAATTATAGATGTATGCAGTCAGAGACTATGACATGTACCTGAGAACTTTAGTTCTCAGGGTTTTTTCTATGTCTGTAAAGTTAACTATTATACATTCATCAATTTCAGATATACAAAATCAGAAAATTCCAGCCCAGAATACAAAAACTGTTTACAAATTGCAGTGTTTTAACATCTTTTGATACTTTGAAACCATTTGACAATATCATGACAAAAGAAAAGAGAAAAAGAACACAGTCTCAAAGATAGACACATTAAATAAATAGATAGAAAGAAATTGAAAGAAAAAGATAAAGAAAAAGATAAAGTAAAGAGAGACTATAACAAAACAAATTATTAAAAGAGAGTGTATAGCTGTTTTAACAGACTATATCTGATTAATTTCCTCCTCTTCATACTCAGATAATTCTGAATTTAGTCATTTTCTTGTAGCTGCTTGAGTTTCTGATAGAAAGTCTATTAAGTATTTAATTCCTGTCTCAGTTGAGAATAAGAATCTCATATTTAATTGATTTAGATCATACTTCTCTTTCAATCTGGCTCTGAGACTATTGTATAATGCACAGTGCATTACAATATGCTCAGAATTCTCATTTGTATTGCAGAATGAGCATTCTATTGAGTCAAATCTATCATCAAATCTTTGTATATAAGATTTGAAATAGCCATGTCCTAGTTTCAGCTGTATTATAGATGAGAATATTTTCTTTTTACATTTAATTGAACAAGATTTTCACTTGGGTTTTGTTTCAAATCTTGAATAATGTATACTCTTCTTTTATTTCTACCAGCTTTCATTCCACTTGTCTAAACAAGATTCTTTTATTTTTCTCTTTATAAAAGATCAGAACATAATTTTTTGAATAGATCTGCTTAATTCTGCACCCTTTTTTACAGCTGAATCAGCCAATTCATTACCATGAATATTCATGTGAGCAGGAACTCAGTGTAGATGAATTATCAGCTTTGATGTTCTTCTCTTTTGAATTTTCAAAACAGAGTTTAAGATCAGTTTAAGATTCATTTGATCATTATGAATCTGACTATTTCTAAGTCTTTTTAAAACAGCTTGACTATCAGAGAATATCCATGCCTCTTTCAAACAATTTTCTCTTTTATGAGATTTTATTTCAATGAGTTTGAAAGCTTTCACTATTGCAAATAGTTCAGCATCAAAGACTTCATATTCAGAGCCTAGATTTCAGACATCTGAGATAAAATTAATATTATCTTCAGTATAAGCAATGCCTGCGCCTAATCTATTCAAGTTCTCATTTTTTGAGCCATCTGAATAAATCAGAATAGAGTCTTTTATATTAATTGTAGAAATTCTCTTCAAATGCTGTTCATATTCTTTCTCTTTTGATAGTTCACTTATTTGTAAGTCTATAAGAGATTCAAGCTTTTCTCTCCAGAGAGATAACTTCTCATGATCAACTTTTTCAATATTTAAAGAAGAAAATTGATTTTTAATCAGAGAGCATAGTCTGTACAGTTGAGAAGGCATTTTCTTTGAAGAATTATTTTCATTTCAATCAAGAAATCTATTTCAATCCAGTTCATTTCCAGAGTTAATTGATGGAAATGAAGAAGAGACTCTTTCTCTGATTATATGATTTAAGCTCATCTTTACAACTCTCAGAGCATAGTTCATACAGGCCTTTTCAAATCTAATAGCAGGAGAAGAAATTGAAGCTTCAATTTCCATTGCTTTAATAGAAGATGATTTGAATGCTTCCAGAATTCTTCTCAAGGCTCTGTTTTACAGACTTTGAAAGAGTTCAGTGAAATTCTCTTGATTATTCCACCAAACTTGAACTTCATAATCAGCTACTGATGTAATACAGGCTATATATAACTGTCTCATAGCCTGGAAGAATAGATCTCTCTCTGTATTTGATAGTCTGATTATGTTGTTCAATAGTCTTTCTGCCTTGACAGTTCTTTGTTGAATGTGATATTTAAAATTCAACTTGGAGTTTAATCATACTTCTAATCATTTGACATTTACACTGGGTTTAATCTCTCTATTTAAAAGAGTTAGAGATAGTTCTTTCTCATTGAGTCTAGAAAAGAAATGAATTAACTCAGTTTTATCCATATTAAATTGAATTTGATTGATATCTGCTCTAATAAAGATTTCCTTTGCAGCTTCTTCAATTACTTTCAAATTCTCTTTGATAGTTTTTGAGCTGTAGACTAGATCAATATCATTCATATAACTTGGAGATTGCACTATTCTCATATTTCTATTTTTGAATAGATATGCAGTGTATATTGTAAATAAAATGAGTGAGATTGAAGATCTCTGTGATACTTCTATTTTTATCTCAGGCTTGTCTTGTTTCATTCCATCAAAGAAGAGTTGTATAATTCTTTTAGACATAAAACAGTTAACTCATTTTATTAGAGAAAGTGGCAGTTTTAATATCTTCAATGTCTGAATTAACTTTGACTTTGAAATATGATCAAATGCTCTCTTTATATCAATAAAAACTGCAGTTGAGACCAGATTCTCATGTTTTGCTATTTGAATATCATGAACAACTGAGAGAACAGTGTCAATTGCAGAACACTGTTTTCTATCTTCTATTTGTTCACTGAATAAAAGAGAATCATCTATAGAGCTTATAAAAGATAGTTAAGTAGCTATTATCTTTTCTAAAACCTTTTCTAAACAGTTCAATAGAGATATTACTCTATATGACTTAGGAATTGAAGTTTTTCTATTAGGTTTTGCAAGAATCACTTCAGTGGCTTCTCTCCAGCATTCAGAATGATATTCATTTTTCAAGAGATTGAAAAAGAGCTCAAAATATTCATTCTTTAAGTAGGAATATGTATTTTGAATAATCAAGTGATTAATTGAATCAGAACCTGCAGCAGTTTTAACAGAACTTGAGAAGATAGCTGACTCTAATTCATCTTGTGTAAGATCAGGCCATTCCCAGTCATTTTCATCAATATAGTTGAGAAGTGATATATTCTCTTTCTCTGAATCTGAATCTGAGTCTGACAAGTTCTGAAAGAGAATTCTCATGAAAGCTTGACATTTTTCCTTAAAAGAGTTTGCTGTATATAATTCATTCTGAAACTCATATTCTAAGACTGGAAGTTTTGCTACACTTCTTGTTTTAGTATAGTTATAAGCTTTAAAAATTTCCTTTTCTTGTGCTTCTTCAAGAAATTTATTCCAGCAGTCTGTTTTAACTCTTTTGATATCTGAAAAATATTCATTTCTGACAGCTTTGAACTCTTCATCAGATATTACATCATTTTTTCAATCTCTTCTAGCAGTAGCTAATTCTTTCCTTTTAGATGAGATATTCTCATTTCATCAAGGTTTTGAATACTCAGAAGATTTTCTTTTTGAAATATTATCTCTAATACTTGTTAGAATAATAGATGTAATAAGCTTCACTCTATTCTCAAGCATTTCATTTGAGATATCTTGATCAGAATTTCAATATAGCTCATTCTGTCTCTCAGATTTTAACAGTTTTATACTTTCTTCAACTGCTTTTCAATCAGCTTTTTCAAAGTTATACTGATTAGAGAGAAGAGGATTTTCACTCATTTGTTTTTCACTCAGTTCAATATCAAATTAAATAATCTCATGATCTGATTCTGATGTCTCATTTGAATCAATAAATCAGTTTACAAGTCTTCTTTTCATTAGATTTTGTGACATGAAGATTAGATCTATAATAGACTTCTGTTTCATGTCTTTTCTAAAGAATGTTTGTTGATCAGACTTATTAACTAAATCTATTGAATGCTCAAAGATTCATTCAATCAGATTATCAGCTCTCACTGCTCTCTTGCATTCTGAATTTCATCAGAGATGATGTGCATTGAAATCTCCTGTAATTATAGAGTTTCTTGATGAAGTTATGTTCAGAAATTCTCTATCAATTGTTCAGATATTGTTATTTTCCTTCAATGACTTTTCATTATAGATATTTATGAGCTGTATAGTATCAAACTCATTTTCTTTATCTATAATATCACTCACCAGAATATCAGGGTCAGACATGATATCAAATCTTAGATTAAATTGATATCTTGATCTCTTTCTTCCATAGATCACTACTCTTGACTTTATCTCAGACTTTTGAGATAAAAAGCAGTAGTAGCTTGAATGAGAAATAACATATTTTTGCTCAGCATCAAAATTCAGCTCCTGAAGCAGTATAAAATCAACTTTTTGTTCAAATGCAATTTGAAGATAAGAATAAATACAATTTGAGTTTCTATTCATATTATTTTGAATAAATGTGATTTTTGAAGAGTTTTTAAACTTTTTTTGTTGTTTTTGTTGTATATTCATACTTAAAGAGAGTAGAGTAGAATCTAATCACTATCATCAGATAGTAGATTATAACTGTTTTAAAAAGTAGAAATCTCAACTGCTTGCATTATATCTAGTTTATCATCAGAGTCATTTCTCAATTCTCTAATCTTAACAGAAGTTTGAGGATTTAAGTTCTATTTACATTTAGCTGAAGAGTTGAAGTTTGAAGACTTAGATAGTTGAGAGTTTCTTCTTTTTGAGCTTGCAGTTGTGAGTTTACTGGCTTGACTCTTCTCTTCAGTTCTAGATTGACTTTGAGCTTCATCTTTTCTTCAGTTCTTTTGAGTTCTAGAAGTAAATATACATTCTTTTGAGCTAGATGCATGTTTTTCTTTGCAATTAGAGCACTTAAGCAGAGTATATTGACAAATTTCACCTCTTTTTGAGCATGTTTCACATTTATGCTCACTAGTTTTGTGATCTCTGGCACAGAATGCACATTTTGAGTCTCTAAAACATGAGATTGCAAAGTGTTCATATCTTTGACAGTTTGAACACTGTGTTTGAGCTTTGAGATTCATTCTTGAGTCTTTGTATTCATGAACTCTCATTTTCAAACCTGCTACTCTTACTTCAGAGATCTTTGACTGTTTAAGTGTTTTTGTATATACTAGAACAGAGGCATTTCTCCTGCTTTGTCTGAACTCAATTGAATTTAGTCATACAGGCTTCTTTCTCAGTTGAATAGAGTTGTATTCTTTCAATTCATTTTTGAGAAGTAGCATTCCTTCTTCACAGTCAAAAATTTCAACTGGAATATTATGAAGAATGAATTTGTCTCACTTTTCATCTCTTTCAGATAGAATTGTTGTGTTTAACAAAGATTCTACTGCTGACTTCCAGAGATTCTCATTCTGAATAAGGAATTCAGCACTGAATTCAGGCATTGTAGTCAGAATTGTGGTTCGGAAGAACGTACAACCGTCGGATAATACCGCGGCCGCTTCCGAACTACTAGTGTACGCGTATGAAGTGTAAAGGGGCCATAGCGTACGCTAATTAATTTAGTGTATGAGATTACAATATAAGAAGCCGGCGTACACCTGTAATCATACACTGGCTTAAGCAACCTTTGAATCACATCTGATAGCATGTCTAAAAACTGGTGAGAAGCACAGACTCCTCCAGGGCATGATAATTCCATCTACAAAGTGATTTATAGTTATCATGTCAGTGTGGTCCTAGAATGTCTCAAAAGATAGTGTACAAAGAACAGTGAGTGAAAGAGCATCTGATTGATGCTGCTTTGCTTATTGAGGGAAAACTTCACACCCAGGTGCATGCCACATATGAGATGCAAACAGATGAGATGTGAGAAAGAAGATGAGAGCAGTGAACCAGATTCAAAGAAGTTCACTCCCTACTCAAAAGAAGGATAAAAGAGGGGGTGGCCATCACTGAAGTCATATGATGATAACAGAAATCATATAATGATATAGCAATATAATGATACAAGCGATATAACAATAGACATCATATAATCAATCAGAAATCAATCACTGAAATGAATATCTTTCCTAGCTGATACAAACAACACCCTTCTCTGCTACCTGAACTGGAAGATATGCAGAATCTCTCAGAGAGTTTACTTGAAGCAGTAAGAAAAACAGCTGAGATCACTGAACCGGAATCAAAGCTTCATACACATATGAGGATTCTAAATGAGATTGAGGCCTTGTGTACACAGTGGCAGACTGAGACAGAAGCTAAACAATAATTAACATTTGCTGTGAATCAAGCATTCACTATGAAGAGCTTCACCGACACAATTGTCACCATCAATAAGAATAGAGAAAACCAGATCTTAGGCCTGCAGCAGAAGATCAAATGTTTATACAGATAGATAACTACACTGAACCTGAAGATCTCATCATAATCATTCACAACCTCTTCAGAAGCATACACATCATCAGAGACTGCTGCACAGGATGAGAATTCAAGCATGAAATATATCAAGTCAGAAGATCTGTCAGAGTCATTAAGCTTTAATAATGACTGAAAAAATGATGCTGCAATCAGCTGGCTAAGTCAGATGTGATCATATTATCAGATTAAACATGAACTCACAGACAGACAGTTAATAAAATTTCAACAAGTCTTAAGATCTGCTATATTTCTATATGAAAAAGTGAAGTTATTATGAATGACTGATGAAAAGATGAATCTTGCAGACTTAGAGTGATATTCATTCTCATGAATATGAAATGAGTTTTTCAAGTGAATCTTGTACAACTTTGAGAAAGTGAATATATGAGATAAGTATTATGAACACTTCACTGAGTGTAGATAAGTGAGTAATCTTACATTGTACTTCACACACTTCAGCTTACACTATCTCATATTAAATGAAGAGCTTTCAACATCTTTCTGTTTACAGATCTTCATTCATGATCTTATACTTAAGTTGAGAGCAGAATGAAAATGCTTAATCTCACAGTCAGACACAGTGAAGAAAGTATACAATATTCTCATTGTACAGAAACAAGTGAGTCAATTGTGATAGAAAATACTGCAATCAAGTATGTCTCAGTGAAGAATGAGTAATCAGACTTCTACAACACAAGTCATACATCTGAATGTGATGAATCTAGATCTGAATACTATTGCTAAAGCACTGAATTCTCTGAAAAAGAAATTCTCTGAGTGAAAATCTTGATATTATGAGCATCAAGCTTGCTTCAACTGCAGATGTCAAAATCATGATGTAAAAGATTACACTCAGTGTGTGCAGTCAAAAAACTAGCTGAATCAGTGAGCTCAGAGACACTCACTGATATTCTATGAAAAGTCTTCAAAATGAAAGAGATGTCTGTGTTAGATAATTCTCTGAATTCTGCAAATGCAAAGAAGAAGCAGACTCTCAAATGAGATGCAGATAAGAATGATGAAGTGAATACTCATCTCAATACCTTGAGACCTGAAATGTTAATGTATAGAGAGCACTTGAGTAAGAATCAAGAGATGACTGCAAAAGTGTTAACAGACACAGAAGCTTCTATGCAATATATTAAGAATCATATGATATGAAGATTGAAAGAGGTTCACTGAGTGAAGAATCTCTGATACATAAGATTATCTGATAACTGATATTTAATATCATCTGCAAGAGTAAGAGTTTCCTTGCACTTTGAAGAATAATCTTGTTATATTTAAGTGTGAGAGCTGCAGAACATGAAATACAACCTTATTCTCAGACTCAATTGATTTCAAAGATTCAATTCACAGATTCAATGATGTACATGTCATATGCAGTTGACTGATAGAAAGAAAATGATTCATACAATTCTATTAACTGATATGAGAAGGACATTTCATATCTCTGATATAGAAGAATTAAATCTGCTTATGTATCAACAAGTAAAGAGAATAATTTGCAAGATCTTATCTGAAAGCATTCTGTATGTCATACAGGACCCGGAAGTGGAGGAAACCAAGATAAAGAATATGCAGAAGGACAAGCATATGAAGAAGCTTCTGAAGAAGCATGAGAAGGTCTTTTGAACAGATCTTCCATCAGAATTGCTGCTGGAATGAGAATTCATACATGAGATTGACATGAGGGATGTAAAACCAGTCAACCAGAATGTGTACTCCCTGTCACAAACACATCTCAAAGAATAGAAGTATCAGATCACAGACCTTCTAGAATGTGGTCTCATATGACTCTCATCAAGTGTGTGAGGCTTTCCAGTTCTATTTGTGAAAAAGATGAGTGAGAAGTGACAGATGTGTATTAATTATCAAGCACTTAACAAGCTTACAATCAAGAATGAATATTCACTGCCATGAATTCAACAACAGTTAAATACAGTCAGAAATGCCTGATATCTATCAAAGATCAATCTTCTCTCAGAATACTGACAGATCTGCATAGATAAACTGTCAGTCTCATGAACCACATTTAATATGCAATGAGAGAAGTTTGAATTTCTGATAATATAATTCAGTCTGATAAATATGTCTGTCATCTTTCAAACAATGATAAATATAATTCTTTATAAACAGAATGAAATCTCATGTCTCATATATCTTGATAACATTCTAGTCTTTTCAAACTCATACAATGAACATCTGAAGCATCTCAATGAAATGCTTACAACTCTGACAGAGTATAAGCTCTACATCAAATCAATCAAGTGTGTGTTTGAAATGAAAGAGTTGAAGTTCATAAGACATATAGTGAGTGATGACTGTATATACCTCATTCTGAAGAAATTGAATGTCATAGTGAATTAGCCGTGGCTGAGAAACATACATCACATATAACAGTTTCTTGAGTTGATCTCATACTACTGCAGGTTCATCAAGGATTTCACACAAATATCTGTATCACTCTCAGATCTCTTAAGAGAAACAGATGCAAATCTGTGAAAGAAGAAGTTTCATTCAATTATCTGAAATGTCATGTGTGAAGAGGCTTTTCTCACACTGAGAAAATGTGTAACAACATTCTCAGTGCTTATTCAATCAGATTATAATAAACCTTTCTACATTGAGACAGATGCATCTGAATGAGCTATCAGAGACACTCTTCTACAGATGAACAAGAATGACAAGCTGCACTCAGTGATGTATGATGGTAGAAAACTATCAGATGCTGAGCTCAATTACTCAGTGCATGAAAAGAAATTGCTAGTGATCAAGCACACACTGATGTTATGAAATAGATATATTAACAACAGGTATATGACAACAGTGATCACAGATCACAAAAGTCTCATCTATCTATAATCAATAATAAAACTGTTCAAACACTTAGCATGTTGAATCTCAGAGTTTCAAGTGTACAATCTTCATATCAAATACTGAAAGAGATTGAATGCTGTGATGTCTGATGTAATCAGTCACAGACTCAATTTCATGAGTGAGAGTTCTGCAAACCAGGCACAAGAAATATTCATGTTAAATGCACTGAGAAGATGCAAGAAATCAGAATGAGTGAACATCATGATCTCTCACTTGAAGAATAGCAAGATGTCAGATGACAAGCATCTTGCAAGAGTAGTAGAAGAGATACTTTTGAACTTCAAGCTGGGAAAATTAAGAAATGAAAATGATGTTGTGCTTTACTGCAATCTAGAATACACAGAAGCTCTCTATCTAGAATCTTCATTTAAATGCAACTTGATGACTTGCATGCATAAGGAATTCAGTCACTTAGAAAGTTCTGAACTTATGAGTGTACTCAAATCAAGAGTATACTAGCCAAGCATGGCTGAGAACATTCAGATGTATGCTCATGAGTGCCTGAATTATCAGGTCATGAAAGAATCTAAGAAAGGGTTAGAATGTGAGAAAGTATAACATCAGATAAAGTGTATAATACAATTGTTCAAATAATGAGAGATGAATCTTATAGACATATTACTGCAAATATCAAATGAAAATCAATGAATAATCACTGCTATTGATTACACTACTGACTGGCCAGTTATGAGAGCAGTTTCAGAGATGACTGAGAAGATGATGATGAAGTTTCTACATAATAAGATCTATGTTAACTATGAAATGTTATGTGAGATTCTAACTGATAATGATATGAATCTTGTAGAAGGAGCAGTGAGGCATTTCATGAGTCAGTTATAGACAAGACATTGTAGAACAACATCATATCATCCGCGGATGAACAGGAAGATGAAACACTTAAATGAAATCTTGAATAACATACTGATGAAATATCTAGTGAGTAAGCCTATGAGACTATGAGATGAATATCTCAGGCAGGTGCTATTGGCCACGCGGATTTGACAGCATGCAGTCTTCAAGTGTTCATCATTCTACCTGTTGTATGAATTGCATCCGCACATCCCGGAGAATGCTTTGAAAAAGGTGAGAAAGGGAACAGCAGTTGCAGATACAGCAGTCACAGACACAGAACCAAGATTGAAAGAGATCAGCCACACACACACAAAAGCTAATGAGTTACTCCTGAACTGAGCAATTCAATTGAAAAGAATACAAGACTCACTTGTTAAGAAATCAAGTCTCAAGATGGAAATATGAGTTCTCATATACAATGAGAGTTCTGAGAAGTTTCAATCTAGATGATTTAAGCTATATAAGATACTTAAATCACATTCTCTGAGAATGTACACATTGAAAGAATCAGAGGAATGAGTCTTATACAACTTAATCAATGATTCACAACTTATAAAAGCAAAGATACAAGACCTGAGTGAATTATAATTATTCACAGCACTATCATCAGTATTGAAAAAGAAGAGACTTACAATTGAAAAGTCTCATGAAGTAAGAGAAATCATAGATACTTACAAATCAGATAATCTCACTTATTCTGACCTTTCCATGATTATAAGAAAAGAATGAAAAGAAATGAAGAAATCAGATGAACATCACACTTCAATAAGTGATGAGACTGTAGTCAGTTATACAATAACATGCTGCAGATAGCAGATGTAATATGATAAAGAGCAGTCTCAAAGCAGCAGACTTGCATATGAGTCAGATTGCAGAAGAAAAAGAAATTCAGAGTTGAATTCAACTATTTACATCAGTTCAATTGTGAAGATCACAGAGAACAAACTATCTGAAACATTCACAGACATGTGAGATCAAGTTATCTTGATCTCTGAGAATACTCAGAGATCAGATGAGATTAGTTTCAATAAGTCATTTACTGTAGTGATCTAAGTGAGTGAAGAGAGACAGTATAATGCATGAGACAGAATCATAAAAAGTTAGAAGCTGCTGAATCTAGTCACTGAATGCTGTATTATATAGAGGTTATATAAGAGTAGTGACTAGCAGATAGAGAAAAAGTGTAAGAAAAGAGATGATGAATTAATTATCAACTGTAAGAATCAGCTGTAAAAGATAAATATTATTATACACACTTCATTCATTTTCATACATCACACATTTAATCTATTTTCAACATCACATCATCTGAAAAACATCAAAAATAAAGAAAATCTCAAAACTCAAGATCTGTAAGAGATTTGAGAGTTATAAGTCACTCTCACAACAACACTGTGCATGTCTCTGATTTCTCTACTGCTCTGTGTATGACATTAATGTCATTGATTGCAAGATTGACTGAAATGTCAATATAGAAATGCACACGCGTATATATAGAGAAATTGAAGGAGAGCATGGAACCCACAGAACCAGAAGCCAGGGCAGAGAGAATGAAAATGAAAGAAACAGAAGAAGAAGAAGATGTAGAACTGAATGAACAGTGAAAGTCATCTGAGGCTGAATGCTTATAATCTGATGTATGCACAATCTTTTTTACAGAGAAGGGAGAGAAAGCAATGAAAGAAGCTTGAAAGTGAGAGAGAGTAGTCTTAGCAGTGTTATCATCTTCAATCAGAATGGTCTCTGATGCCGGAGCAACTAAGAATCATTATTAGTATATAAAAATCATAAAATCAGAGATGAGAACAGTTACTGAATGAATATTCACTAGCCTTAGAATTGTACATATAATTACAACATGCACAAGGCTTCTCAGAAAGAGAGAGAGAGACACAGAGAAATACAGAAAGCAGAATGCAGTGTGTGAACAGCTCATTCTCATGACAACATCTCAGACAAGATGTATGAGCCTCACATCTGTGAGTGTAAAAGAGTACAATATCTGCATTTCTGTTTTCAAAAACACAGATATCTTTCATCTGCATTACAAAGTTGAATAATAGATGCTAGAGAATAGGCTGATACAGATCAATCATCTTAAAGAAATTCATCAGAGCAGATATCTCTGCAATGTTGAACTTTATAATTATAAAAAGCTTCTTAATATCTGTGAATATCATGACTTTGTGCACAGTAAAACCTATAATAATTTTCCCTAAGAACAGAAAAATCAGTGTCAGATTGAAAAGATGAAAAGAAAAAGACTCACAATTTTAATACTGTTAAGAAGAGAAGTAATTCTCTGATATAAATGAATAATTGTCTCATCATAAATATTTAAAATAAATGTAATAATCAGTGTCTGTGACTGAGCTTCAGATAGTTGTGTTGTACACAGTCTTCATATAATAAATTATTCTGAGAGTCAGTAAGAAGGGCAGAAGTGTACACACTGAGAGACATGATTCATTAAGTCTATATAACATCTTCTTGAATTGAGAAGAGCTGATAACAAAAGCAGAGACAGTAAAACCAGAAGTGACAGAAGTGAGGATCACAGGAACAGGGGTAGCAGGAGCGGGAGAATTAGACACAGAGACAGGTGTAGAAGATTGAGAGAAAGCAGCAGAGAAAGAAACAGAGAAAAGAGAAGAGAACACAGAAGACTCAGTTATACATGACACAGACAATTTCTTCATTATCACATTCTTCAAGTTCTCAATCAATAATTCAATATTGAGTTCACTATCATCAGCAGACACAGATCTGTCAACATGTGATGATTCTATATAAATAAAAACAAACATATCAGTATCTGTGTTCATGCAAAATTGTGCCAGAAAATACAATCAGAAATCTGCTGAGAAGAGAAACAGTTAAGAGTATATAAGAAGATGTGTCATCATTCATGATAATACATCATTCTGGTGATTGTTAGAAGATAAATAAGTCCTGATCATGTTTCATAATATGTTATACTTACTGCTAACAAACTGCCTGGTATGAGCACTACAATGACACTTGTTATGGAAACAGGGGATCATTGTTAGAAACACATATAATGTAATAGATGAACAGATGAAAAGAGTTAGACAGAAGAAGAAGTAGAAATCTTGAATGAGATAGTGATGTTTAATGATGATGATGATGAAGAAGATGATTGAAGAATGAGAAAAGTTAGTGAATAAGTGATGTAATATAGTGAAAGTTTCTTTGAGAGAGTGTACACAGAATGCTAGCTGAATCAGAGATAGATCACACAATTGTGAAACACTAGTGATGAGCTAATCTGCATGAAGCTAGGGTGTACAACATGATCACATGGGTGTGACTGAATCTGGTGGGAGAGGATGTGGTTTGGAAGAATGTACGACTGTCGGATAATACCGCGGCCGCTTCCGAACTACTAGCGTACGCGTATGAAGTGTAAAGGGGCCATAGTGTACGCTAATTAATTTAGCGTACAAGATTACAATATAAGAAGCCGGCGTACGCCTGTAATCGTACGCTGGCTTAAGCAACCTTTGAATCACAGAATGATGGAGTTTTCAAAGAATGATAGTTCAATTGAAGCTATAACTGGTTTTTGAACTTCAATATCAGTCATCAACTGAGAAAAGAACTGCTGATTAATTTCATTTCTGATTCTGAAAATGAGATTTGAGTTTAGCTTGTTTCTTTGCAGAATGTCCTGGTTTGAGACTTTGAGAATAAGTCTTCTATTTCTGGAGATTTGAAAGTTTTTCTCTTTTTGCATTTTCTTTTCCACTTTTCTATGAATAGAGGCATGAGCAGTATTCTTCTCAGTTTTCTCAGAATTTTGAGCAGGTTTTGAGACAGCAGGTTTAGAGACAGCAGGTTTAGAGACAGCAGATTCAGCTGCTTAAGCATATGTTTTCTTCTGATTCAAAGGAGAAGAAGAAGAAGAAGTAGAAAAGAAAGAAGAGCAAATTGAAGAGTCAGTGATTGTATTAGAAATTTTCAAAGTTTTTTGAACTGTGTTTAAATTCCAAGTTTGAACTTGATCACTTTCTGTAGTTATCTAGCCTGAGCA
>NW_025544774.1:5438669-5448105 GCF_000003525.1 Blastomyces dermatitidis ER-3
AGTAACTAGGTTAGATTTTTGAAGAGAATCTAATAAACTAAAATTGATTTTTAAGATAAATCAATAAAATCTTTATAATCTCTTTCTTGGGATACAATGAGGAAAAGTATGATATCAATTGATAGTAAATCAGATGATATGACAGTTTTTGAGAGAAAAACTGATAAAAAAATAAATCAATTTTTTGAAGAGAAATTGATTAAAACTATTCAATTTTATTCTAAATTATTCAATTCTCCTCACACAACAGGTGTGCAACTCAAATCAGTTAATAAAGAGTGTAAAAAAGAATTAAGTATTAATGAAAGCTCTTCAGCCACTGAAAAAGTAATTCTTACTTAAAAGAATATGAAATTATGATAGAAAACAACTCTGTTTTTAATTCTTTGTAAGAATATTGTGTAAAATCCAGAGAAAAACACCTTACTTTTTTAAGAGAAGTAAAAAACTATTTCTAAAATCTTTTTTTTGCATTAACTGCTGCAGAAGAATGAGATAGAAACTGCTAAGATATGCACTACTGTATACTCTCTATCAAGACTTTCTCTCTTCAGAGTCTTGATATTATAGAGAATATAAGTCTGTTTCTATATGATAATATAAATATTGCCAGCAGGATGTAGAGGAACTGGTTATTTATATCTCAAAATAGAAGACTTTGTCAATGATTATATCAATATAGAGTTAATTCTCAAATTCAATAGAAACCTAGTGTTACTGTTCTCAATCCCTTGCAGAATCTATTGAATATTGAGGTATTAAAACTAGATTTAATATATCTCACTGTGCAGGGATCAAAGGCTCAGTCAGACCTTGGGATATACTGATTTTATAGTTGTCGTGTCTGCCGATTATGTATTGAGTACAGTTGCTGAGGTATCTTTTTGTACTTTTCTGTCGGGGATGGGCCAGATTGAGAGGGGTGGTACGAGGGCGAGACTTGGCGTTGATGTCCAGATACACTGAAGACAGACCGCGGAAGGTTGCACTTCAGAAGTGGCCGTTGGTTATGTGCTTGATATTATCGCCGAGGTATCTTTTTGTATTTTTCTGCCGGGGATGGGCCAGATTAGGAAGGGCGGTACAACGGTGGGACTTGGCGTTGGTGTTTTGGAACATCAAAGATGGACAGGGTTTTCGCGGAGGTCGCTCCTCAGATATCTCCACAACTACAGATCGGGGATCTTCCAAAATCGAGAAGATTGGTGCATATGGCTAGGTCTCTTCACCTTACAATTTGTATGGCACTTTGGCCCGGGGTTGTGGTGTGGTAGGGGAGAACGGGGGATACTCCCACACAGGAGTTTCGAACAACGTCCGGTTCACGTTTGGCTGGATAACTCCACCACCACACAGGGTATGCGGTCGGCGATGGGGTCAGAATGCTCGTATGATCGAGGGCTTTTCGATGGATCTATCGGCGGGTTCTTATTCGAAAAATTGAGCGAGTTCGTGGTGGAGCGGTTGCATGTATGTTCTTTTTCTCCTAGTAGAGCTGTTATAGTATAGTACTCTGTAAAAGATTGTTCAGTTTTACTGTAATAATATATCAGTTTATCTCTTACAGTAATAATAGTCTGTGCTATAGTATTATTTCAGACTGAATTTCTTTTTAAGTAATTCAACTACTTCTCAAGATAAGTAAATAAACTATTATATATTCATCAGACTAACTGTAGTATTAATATATAAGTGATTAAGACTATCTTCATTATCTTATAAAACTAAAATAGTAAATTAATTATATATTTTAACTGAGTTTACTTTATATTAGAAAGTTTTAATATCTGAATCTTTTTCTAATTAGAGTATTACACTTAATAATTAATTATCTGATATAATCAAAGAGTCTGAACTAGACTGACTAGCGGGATCATGAATTTCACATTTAATCTCATTTAATCTGGTCTCATACATTTCTTGATGTGAGTCTCATCAGAACCAAGTCTCAAAAAAATCTGAAAATGAATCATTTCTGAGAGAAATGATGTGAAAAATGACCAGATTTAATTCAAGAACAGTGAAATGAGAGTAATTTCTCAGAATAAACTGTGAAAGATAATCATTCTTTCAAAATCAGAATGAGACTGAAACTGAAGATTAAAATCAGTCTCATTTGATTCATTCAGTGATTGCTTATATAATCAGAATTTGATAATAATTATTGATAATACTTATGAAATAACTAAATACATTCTTGTGCAAGTTTATTCTTTACTTTCTTATAAAAACTACACTTCTCTGATATACTGTGATCAGAGATATTAAACTGTCTGATAATTTCATGTTTTATAATCATGAGTTTCTTAATTGTTTCTTCTTATAATTGTCTCTGATAATAGTGATAAATATCTTAACTTGAGTTGAACTTTCACTTTATTCTTATCTCTGTTAATGAAATTGCTACAATATCACATATTATCAGTGTAACAGTTGAATATATACTCTCAACAATTTTTCATAACTCTTGAATTGATTTGATATGTAAATTCATCAGATCATCTTGAAGATAGCAGTTAAATTCAGTTTTATAAGTATGTAGTTTTACCTGATTTTCAGTTGTAATCAATATATATAAGTTCTATTTCAAAGTTAGTATTATAGTTCTATGTAATATGAAGTGTTATCAAAGATTGTTACTTACTAAGAAATTGTATGTCACTGTCTTCATATCTTGAACATCTGCTTATTCAAATCTCTGATAGTTAGCATTGTAGTAGTCTCAGATTAATTTAACATATAAGTCTCATTTCTTCTCTGTTCAATCTTGAGAAGTGTAGATATTAACTTAATAGAAGAGATCTAGTAGAGCTGCTATAGTATAGTACTCTGTAAAAGATTGTTCAGTTTTACTGTAGTAATATATCAGTTTATTTCTTACAGTAATAATAGCCTGCACTATAGCATCATTTCAAACTGAATTTCTTTTTAAGTGATTCAACTGCTTCTCAAGATAAGTAAATAAACTGTTATACACTCATCAGACTGACTGTAGCATTACTATATAAGTAATTGAGACTGTCTTTATTATCTTATAAAACTGAAACAGTAAATTAATCACATATTTCAACTGAGTTCACTTCATATCAGAAAGTTTCAATATCTGAATCTTTTTCTAATCAGAGTATTACACTTAATAATCAATTATCTGATACAATTAAAGAGTCTGAACAGTTATCTTATATATTGAACTTCACTGTGTTCTAATATTCTGTATCATATTCAGTGATGTGACTGATTTGTTTATTTATTGAATATTATGAAATTGTTATTATTGTTTAGAGAAGGTATAAATCATATTAGCAATGTTTCAAATCTGTGATATTTAAAATATTAGTCAATCTATTCAAAATTAACAGTAGTGTTATTAAAAAGTGTTATTAAAAAGCAATATTAAAAAGTATTATTAAAAAACATTATCTTTTACAAAGTGAATGTAAAAGTTACTTGAGTAATCACTTTCATCTCATTCTCATCTCAAGAATCAGTCATCTCATTATTCTTCATCTCAATGTTAAGATTCTTTATCAGTGTTTGTATTACAAGTTGAATCACATAAGCAATACAGAGAATATAACCTTGTTTATTATTTCAGAAATGCAAAGTCAATTTTTACTTCAAGCTCTTCATCATAGTGTAGTTATTCACAGCATTATCAGTTGTAATTATAAGAAGACTGAGACTAATATCTCAATAGTCATTTTTAATCACAGTTATTAATATCTCTGTCATATAATTCTCAGTATGACTACTGATCAATGATTCAAATCTAATTAATGTCTCTTAATAAGTTCAGTTCTCATCAATGTAATAATATATAACTCTTATAAATGTAAGATTGTTTGTACTAGTTCATACATTCACTGTGAGAGATACTCTTCAATGATTCTTCAACTCTGATTCTAGATATTGTATATAAACTTTGTAGTATATCTCAAGGTTGAACTGAAGACAGAATTGATGTGAAATATGAAGATTTGAATTAAGTATTTAAAGAAGTGTTTGAAATTCAGAGTTTTCAATTAATCAAAGAGAAAGATTCAGAGATATACACATGCAAAGTAATTATTCACAGAAGTTATCAGATGAGAGTTATGAAATCAGAGTACTGATACATAATTGTTTTTACATGATTTTCTTCAAATTAGAAAGTTAGTATTATTAAAAATCATTATCTGATAGAGTAACTTATCAGCTCAGTAGTAATCTTCTAATTATTTTTCTTTTATTATCTGCATTCTGATAACTTCAGATGTCAGAAAATTTCTTCAGAGCTATAATCAGTTTATAATAAATGTTTCTGAATAAAGTTACAGTGATTATAGCAGAGAGATGACTCTTCAGTAATCTGCAATGCAATCTGTTGATAATTATTTTATAGTTCATCTCAGTGTTTGTGTTGAGTTTTTCATAAATTTCATAACCTGGAATCAGATATGAAGAATGAAGTAATTATTTATTATAATTGAAAGAGAGCATTCTGTGTTGAATTATAAACAACATAGACTTTGTAATTTATAGTGATTTCTTAAAGAGTTTATAAATCTTCAATAGAAGTAAAAGAAGTGAAAGAAGTAGATTCAGAAAACATGATAATAATTTAAGAAAGATGATAATTTATTTTCAATAACTAATCACTGATGTGTGTAAGAAGAATTAATATAAGACAAAATAATCTTGTTTCTTAGCTTAGTTATAATTTTAGTACTAACTCAGATTGAATATCATCAATGTATAAAAGTAAATAAACAATCTTGATTAATCTCTGTCATATTTCTTGAAATATATTAATATTGTAAAAGAGAGTGTTACTAAATTATATTATCAGATGATATCATTAAAAATATATTAATAATTGTGAATATCAATGTTGAAAAAATGTTGATACTTATACATTATAGATATATATATATATATATATATATATTATTCCTGACTTGATTACAACTTGTACAATAATTTTTAAAAACTCAAAATTAATTTCAATTATTAATAATTATGAACTAATAACTAACTAATATAAAAAGAAAAAAACTTTTTCTACTTATCATCTTTCTGCTCTTTCTCATTCTTCTTATTATTCTTTATAATTCACTTCTTATTCTTCTTCTTCTTCTTCTTCTTCTTCTTCTTCTTATCTGAGATGATAATCATCTCAAAATCTCTCTCTACTGCCTTCTTAGAGAAGAGTTCTCACTGCTTTCTCTTAGTCAGATTAATCTATATCTCAAAATCCTGTATTTTCTGATCTGCTGTCTCAAGTTCTATCTCAGTGATAAGTAGATTAACATGCTCAGAGAGTAGAGCTGTCTTCTCAATATTCTGAATTATGAAATGTATTCAAGATCTGAATAAGGTCTTAATTCTCTTCTTCTCTGTCAGCTTCTGCTAATCAATTAGAGAACAGAAGTATTATTAAAAATTATTATCTTTTAATAAATAAAAAACTTATCAGTTTTGACTTCTTTATCTCTTACTTCAATATCTTCTTAATCTTCTTCTACTGCTGCTTATTTATAGTAACACTCTTCTTCTTTCTCTCTCTCTTTATCTTGAACTTAAATCATTCTCAGAACTTCTTCTGATCTCACTACTACTATATAAGACTCTTCACTGTCTTCTTCTCTAATCTCTTACAGTGTCATTCACATTATTTCTATACTTAGTTCAGTCTAAATCTATCAGAAGTATTACTTAAAATTGTTATCATTCTACTCTCTTACAGAGTCTCTTTAAGACATTATAATATGTCTTATAATCTGACTTCTCTCATTTAAACATCTTCTTCTTCTCTCTCTTCAATCTGTAATAGTACTTACATGCCTTGATGATCTGGAGAACTGCAGAATATTTGAAGAGAGATGACATGATTAAGTTCAGTAAGTGTTAAAGAGAAATGAAGGTAGAAGAAATGAGTCAGAAATAATATGATAATAATGATAATAATAATAATAATGATGATAATGATAATAGTAATAGTGATGATAATGATAATGATGATGATAATAATGATAATGAAAGAAAGAGTGTATTGAAATATATTCCTGACTTATCAAATATAAATTGAAATATATTACTGACTTATTAAATATAAAGAGATAAAGAAAATATTAACATCTTTCAAAGATATACAGAAATAGCTACAGTGTTATATAGTAATATCATCTTCATTTAATACATGCACTATTGATATTCTTTGTATACAGTTATTATATAATCTGTATCAGAGATATATGCAGAAAACAGATCTTTATTACTAGAGTAAATAATTGCAGCAATTCTCTATTTTTATATTATAAAGATAAGTTATTCTCATTTCTTTCTTCTCTCTTTTCTCTTCTTCAATCAATCACTAATTCTAAGCTAATATGAAAACTATTAAAACACTCTCAGAAACTCTTAAATTAAAGAGTATAGACTAATCAAATTTTAAATACAGAAGAATTAAATTATATTCAATATTACTAATTATTCATTCTCTCTTAATAAAACCACAGTTGTGTCTTCTCTTCTTTCTTTTAAATGAAACATAGCTCATGAAAAGCAAGTATCACATCAGATTATAATGATTAACACAGTCTCAGCATGCAGAGCTGTATATACACAGTACATACTGAACTGAGAGACTGTGTGAGTTGTAAACTAACAGCAGCATCTCAGAGAGAGTCATGCAGTGTGAGAAAGCAATAACTCTTGATTATATATGCAGAGAGTGAATCACTGCAGTAAGTGCATGTGTATTGAAGTAATACTTTTTGATAATACTCAGTATCTGATATGATAAAAATAGAGTCTCTCTGTGAGATTTGTTTCTATCAGAAGTCAGAGAATCTTATATTTCTTAAGATTATCTTCACATACCTTGTCTGTGAAATCAATGAGAGAAATCATTAATTTCAGTATTCTGCTCTTAATATTATTTAAGTGACAGCAGAGTTCACTCTGACCACACTTTTTAAGTGTATATTTTCTAATTATTCACATTTATATAAATATATACTGATTATTTATTAGATGATATTAAGATAATAACTTATTACAGTTATGTTATTCTCACTGTGAGAGATACACAGTTGATAATGAATATTGCAAAGACTCTTAGAAGTAAGTATTTTAAAGATGCTGTAACTCTGTGATCTTGAATTTTTTTTATTTTTATTTTTTATTTTTTTATTTTTCTTTTCTCTTTTTTTTATTTTTTTTTCTCTTTCTATCTCTTTTTTTTCTTTCTCTTCTTTTTTTCTTTCTCTTTTTTTTTTTATTATGATTTTTTCTTGTTGTTTTGTTTTTTATTTTTTTATTATTTTTTGTATTTTACATTTTTTTTTTTAATTAAAATGATATTAATTATAATCTGTGTTCAGAAAAGTAATAATATTTAATAATACTCTCTATTGAATTTTCAACAAATGAGTACTATGTTATGATATTATGTAAGTGAGAAATGATTTCATAGTCTCATTTAATGCTATTTTCAATAATGAAATTAGAATGAAAATATGACTAAGAATTCAAATATATTCTTTATCTGAGACTAGATTTTTATTTGAAAAGTGAATCTGAGACCTTTAATATTTGAAATAACAGGATTTGAGATCAATGTAATGAATACAAATCATGATCAGAAGTAATGCTTTTAGACAATGTAATAACTGTAAAGTTTGATTCTGATCTCAGACACGGTCACACAATCAGTCTAGTCTGAACAGTTATTTTATATATTGAACTTTACTATATTCTAATATTCTGTATTATATTCAGTGATGTGACTGATTTATTTACTTATTAAATATCATGAAATTGTTATTATTATTTAGAGAAGATATAAATTATATTAGTAATATTTCAAATCTGTAATATTTAAATTATTAATCAATCTATTCAAAATTAATAGTAGTATTATTAAAAAGCATTACTAAAAAGTAATATTAAAAAGTATTATTAAAAAACATTATCTTTTATAAAGTGAATATAAAAGTTACTTAAGTAATTACTTTCATCTCATTCTTATTTCAAGAATCAGCTATCTTATTATTCTTTATCTTGATATTAAGATTCTTTATCAGTGTTTATATTATAAGTTGAATTATATAAGTAATACAGAGAATATAATCTTATTTATTATTTCAGAAATATAAAGTTAATTTTTGCTTCAAGCTCTTCATTATAGTATAGTTATTCACAGTATTATCAGTTATAATTATAAGAAGACTGAGACTAATATTTCAATAGTTATTTTTAATTACAGTTATTAATATCTCTGTTATATAATTCTCAGTATAACTACTAATTAATAATTTAAATTCAATTAATGTCTCTTAATAAGTTCAGTTCTCATTAATATAATAATATATAACTCTTATAAATGTAAGATTATCTATACTAGTTTATGTATTTACTGTGAGAGACACTCTTTGATGATTCTTTATCTCTGATTCTAGATATTATATATTAACTTTATAGTATATCTCAAGATTGAACTGAAGACAGAATTAATATGAAATATGAAGATTTGAATTAAGTATTTGAAAAAGTATTCAGAATTCAGAGTTTTTAATTAATTAAAGAAAAAGATTCAGAGATATATATATATAAAGTAAGTATTCATGAAAGTTATTAGATAAGAGTTATGAAATCAGAGTACTGATATATAATTATTTTCACATAATTTTCTTTAAATTAAAAAGTTAGTATTATTAAAAATTATTATCTGATAGAGTAACTTATTAGCTCAGTAGTAATTTTCTGATTATTTTCCTTTTATTATCTATATTCTGATAACTTCAGATGTCAGAAAATTTCTTCAGAGTTATGATCAGTTTATAATAAATATTTATAAATAAAGTTACAATAATTATAGTAGAGAGATGACTCTTCAGTAATCTATAATATAATCTATTAAAAATTATTTCATAGTTCATCTCAGTGTTTGTGTTTAGTTTTTCATAAATTTTATAGTCTGAAATCAGATATGAAAAATGAAGTAATTATTTATTATAATTGAAAGAGAGCATTCTGTATTAAATTGTAAATATTATAGACTTTATAATTCACAGTAATTTCTTGAAGAGTTTATGAATCTTCAATAGAAGTAAAAGAAGTGAAAGAAGTGAATTCAGAAGATATAATAATAATTTAAGAAAGATAATAATTTATTTTCAATAACTGATCACTGATGTGTGTAAGAAGAATTAATATAAGAGAAAATAATCTTATTTCTTAACTGAGTTATAATTTTAGTACTAACTCAGATTGAATATCATTAATATATAAAAGTAAATAAATAATCTTGATTAATCTCTGTTATATTTCTTGAAATATATTAATATTGTGAAAGAGAGTGTTATTAAATTATATTATCAGATAATATTATTAAAAATATATTAATATTGTGAATATCAATATTGAAAAAATGTTCATACTTATACATTATAGT
>NW_025544774.1:5449110-5450849 GCF_000003525.1 Blastomyces dermatitidis ER-3
CAGAGTCTCTTTAAGACATTATAATATGTCTTATAATCTGACTTCTCTCATTTAAACATCTTCTTCTTCTCTCTCTTCAATCTGTAATAGTACTTACATGCCTTGATGATCTGGAGAACTGCAGAATATTTGAAGAGAGATGACATGATTAAGTTCAGTAAGTGTTAAAGAGAAATGAAGGTAGAAGAAATGATTAAAAATGATATAATAATGATAATAATAATAATGATAATAATAATAATAATAATAATAATAATAATAATAATGATAATAGTGATGATAATGATAATAATGATAATGATAATGATGATGATGATAATAATAATGAAAGAAAAAGTGCATTGAAATATATTACTGACTTATTAAATATAAAGAGATAAAGAAAATATTAACATCTTTCAAAGATATACAGAAACAGCTACAGTATTACATAGTAATATCATCTTCATTTAATACATACACTGTTGATATTCTTTGTATACAGTTATCATATAATCTATATCAGAAATACATGTAGAAAACAGATCTTTATTACTAGAGAGAATGATTGCACTGATTCTCTATTTTTATATTATAAAGATAAGTTATTCTCATTTCTTTCTTCTCTCTTTTCTCTTCTTCTTCAACTCATCACTAAGTTCAAGCTGATATGAAAACTATTAAAACACTCTTAGAAACTCTTAAATTGAAGAGTATAGACTAATCAAATTTTAAATACAGAAGAATTAAATTATATTCAATATTACTAATTATTCATTCTCTCTTAATAAAACCACAGTTGTGTCTTCTCTTCTTTCTTTTAAATGAAACATAGCTCATGAAAAGCAAGTATCACATCAGATTATAATGATTAACACAGTCTCAGCATGCAGAGCTGTATACATACAGTATGTACTGAACTGAGAGACTGTGTGAATTGCAAATCAGTGACAGTATCTCAGAAAGAGCTGTGCAGTGTGAAAAAGCTGCAACTCTCAGTCATATACACAGAGAGTGAATTGTCACAGTAAGTGTATATACATTGTATGAAAGTAACACTTTTTGATAATACTCAGTCTCTGATATTATGAAAATAGAGTCTCTCTGTAAGATTCATTTTTATCAGAAGTTAGAAGATCTTAGATTTCTTAAGATTATATTCATATGTCTTATCTGTGAAATCAATAAGAAGAATCATCAATTTCAGTATTCTGCTCTTAATATTATTCAAGTAACAGCAGTGTGATTCAAAGGTTGCTTAAGCCAGCGTACGATTACAGGCGTACGCCGGCTTCTTATATATTGAATCTTGTATGCTAAATTAATTAGCGGCCGCTATGGCCCCTTTACATTTGTACGCGTATGCTAGTAGTTCAGAAGCAGCTGCATTATTATCTGACAGTTATACATTCTTCTGAATCACATTCTCTCTCACCAGATTCAGTCACGCTCACATGATCATATCATATGCCCTAGCTTCATGTGGATTAGCTCATCACTAGCATTTCACAATTGTGTGACCTATCTCTGATTCAGCTAGCATTCTGTGTACACTCTCACAAAGAAACTTTCACTATATTACATCACTCATTCACTAACTTTTTCATTCTTTAATCATCTTCTTCATCATCATCATCATTGCACATCACTATCTCATTCAAGATTCCTGCCTCTTCTTCTGTTCAACTCTTTCCATCTGTTCATCTATCACATTGTATATGTTTCTGACAATGGCCTCTCATTTTCCACAACAAGCATTC
>NW_025544774.1:5451588-5460896 GCF_000003525.1 Blastomyces dermatitidis ER-3
TAAGTCTTTTCTTTTCATCTTTCTTTCTAACACTGATTTCCTGTTCTTAGAAGAAATCATTATGAGTTTACTGTGCATGAAGTCATGATATTCACAGATATCAAGAAACTTTTTATAACTGTAAAGTTCAACATTGCAGAGACATCTGCTCTGATAAATTCCTTCAGAATGATTGATCTGTATCAGTCTATTCTCTGATATCTGTCATCTGACTTCATGATGCAGGTGAAAGATATCTGTGTTTTCAGAAATGAAAATGCAGATATTGTACTCTTTTACACCTGTGAATATGAGGCTCATATGCCTTGTCTGAGATGTTATTATGAGAATGACCTGGTTTACATGCTGCATCTGCTTTCTGCATTTCTCTGTGTCTCTCTCTCTCTTTCTGAGAAGTCTTGTGTGTGTTGTAATTGCATGTACAACTCTAAGGCCAGTAGGTGTTCATTTGATAACTGTTCTCATCTCTGATTTTGTAATTTTCATATGCTAATAATGATTCTTAGTTGCTTCAGTGTCAGAGATCATTCTGATTGAAGATAATAATGCTGCTGAGACTACTCTCTTTCACTCTCAAGCTTCTTCTGTCACTTTCTCTCTCTTCTCTGTGAGAAAGGTTGTGCACACACTGAATCATAAGCATTCAGCCCTGAATGACTCCCGTCATTCATTCAGTTCTATGTCTTCTTCTTCTTCTGTTTCTTTCACCTCTGCTCTCTCTGTCCTGGCTTCTGGTCCTGCAGGTCTCACACTCTTCTTCAATTTCTCTACACATACACATGTGCATTTCTATATTAGCATTCCAGTCAATCTTGTGATCAATGACATTAATGTTGTACATAGAGCAGTAGAGAAATCAGAGACATGCACAGTGTTATTGCAAGAGCAGCTTGCAACTCTTAAATCTCTTACAGATCTTGAGTTTTGAGATTTTCTTTGTTTTTGATGTTTTTCAGATGACATGGTGTTAAAAATAGATTAAACATGTAATGTATGAAAATGAATGAGATGTGTATGATAACATTTGTCTTTTACAGCTGACTCTTACAGTTGATGATCAATTTATTATCTCTTTTCTTTTCTTACACTTTTTCTTTATCTGCTAGTCACTACTCTTATATGATCTCTATATAATACAGTGTTCAGTGACTAGGTTTGACAGGTTTCAACTTTTTGTGATTCTGTCTCATATATTATACTGTCTCTCTTCACTCACTCAGATCACTACAGTGAACAGCTCATTGAAACTAATCTCACCTGATCTCTGAGCATTCTCAGAGATTGAGATGACTTAGTCTCATATGTCTGCAGGTGTTTCAGATAGTTCATTCTCTGTAATCTTCACAATTGAACTGATGTAAACAGTTAAATTTAACTCTGAATTTCTTTTTCTTCTGTAATCTGACTCACATGCAAGTCTGCTGCTCTGAGACTGCTCTTTACTGTGTTACACTCACTGTCTGCAGTGCATTATTGTATGACTGACTACAGTCTTATCACTTATTGAAGTGTGACATTTGCCTGATTTCTTCATTGCTTCTCATTCTTTTCTTATAATCATGAAAAGATTGAAATAAGTGAGATCATCTGGTTTATAAGTGTCTATGATTTCTCTTACTTCATGAGACTTTTCAATTGTAAGTCTCTTCTTTTTCAACACTGATAATAGTGCTATAAATAATCATAATCTACTCAGGTCTTGCATCTTTACTTTTATAAGTCATGAATTATTGATTAAGTTGTGTAAGATCTGTCTCTCTGATTCTTTCAATGTGTACATTCTCAGAGAATGTGATTTGAGTATTTTATATAACTCAAACCACCTAGGTTGAAACTTCTCAGAACTCTCATTGTATATGAGAACTTACATTCTCATCTTGAGACTCAATTTCTTAATAAGTGAGTCTCATATTCTTTTTAATTGAATTGCTCAGTTCAGAAGTAACTTATTAGCTTTTACACATGTGTGGCTGATCTCTTTCAATCTTGATTCTGTGTTCATGACTGTTGCATTCACAACTGCTACTGTTGCATCTGTAACTGCTCTCTCCCTCACCTTTTTCAAAGCATTCTCCGGGATGCGCGGGTGCAATCCATACAACAGGTAGAATGATGAATACTTGAAGACTGCATGCTGTCGAATCCATGTGATTAATAGCACCTGCCTGAGATATTCATTTCATAGTCTTGTAGACTTACTCACTAGATATTTCATCAGCATATTACTCAAGATTTTATTCAAGTGTTTCATCTTCCTGTTCATCCGCGGATGATATGATGTTATTCTACAATGTCTTGTCTATAACTGACTCATAAAATGCCTCACTGCTTCTTCTACAAGATTCACATCATTATCAGTTAGAATCTCATGTGATATTTTATAGTTGACATAGATCTTATCATGTAGAAACTTCATCATCATCTTCTCTGTTGCCTCTGAAACTGCTTTCATAACTGACCAGTCAGTAGTGTAATCAATAGCAGTGATTATTTATTGATTTTCATTTGATGTTCACAGCAATATGTCTATGAGATTCATCTCTCATTGTTTGAACAGTTGTATTATAAACTTCATCTAATATTGTGCTTTCTCACATTCTAATCCTTTCTTAGATTCTTTCACAACCTGATAATTCAGACACTCATGAGTGTACATCTGAATGTTCTCAGCCATGCTTAGCCAGTATACTCTTGATTTGAGTACACTCATGAGTTCAGGACTTTCTAAGTGACTGAATTCCTTGTGTATATGAGTCATCAAGTCACATCTAAATAAAGATTCTAGATAGAGAGCTTCTGCATATTCTAGATCATGATAAAGCACAACATTGTTTTTCAATTTCCTCAGCTTGAAGTTCAGAAGCATCTCTTCTACTACTTTCATGAGACACTTATTATCTGACACCTTGCCATTCTTCAAGTGAGAGATTATGATGTTCACTCATTCTGATTCCTTGCATCTTCTCAGCATATTTAACATGAACATCTCTTATACCTGATTCACAGAACTCTCACTCATGAAATTGAGTCTGCAACTGATTGCATTCAGTATCACTGCATTCAATTCTTTTCAGTATTTGATATGAAGATCATATACTTGAAACTTCAAGATTCAACATGCTAAGTGTTTGAAAGGTTTTGTTGTTAATTGTAAGTAGATAAGGCTTTCATAATTCATGATCATCATTGTTATATGACTGTTGTCAATATATCTATCTCACAATACCAGTGCATGCTTGATCACTAGCAATTCCTTTTCATGCACTGAGTAATTGAGCTCAGCGCCTGATAGTTTTCTATCATCATATGCTATCAGGTGCAGCTTGCTGTTCTTGCTCATCTGTAGAAGAACATCTCTGATAGCTCATTCAGATGCATATGTCTCAATGTAGAAAGGTTTATCATGATCTGATTAAATAAGCACTGAGAATATTGTTACACATTCTCTCAGTGTGAGAAAAGCCTCTTCACATGCAGCATTTCAGATGATTGAATAAAACTTCTTCTTTCACAGATTTGCATTCATTTCTCTTAAGAGATCTGAGAGTGATGCAGATATTCATGCAAAATCCTTAATGAACCTGTAATAGTATGAGATCAACTTAAGAAACTGTTATATGTGATGTACATTTCTCAGCTGCAGTCAGTTTACTATGACATTCAATTTCTTCAGAATGAAGTGTATACAGTCATCACTCACTACATATTCTATGAACTTCAACTCTTTCATTTCAAACACACACTTGATTGATTTAACATAGAGCTTATACTCTGTCAGAGTTGTAAGCACTTTATCAAGATACTTCAGATATTTATTGTATGAGTTTGAAAAGACTAGAATGTCATTGAGATATATAAGACATGAGATTTCATTCTGTTTATAAAGAATTGTATTCATCATCATTTGAAAGATGATAGATGCATTTGTCAGACTGAATAATATTATCAGGAATTTGAACTTTCTTCATTGCATATTAAACACAGTTTATGAAACTGACAGTTCATCTACACAGATCTGTCAGTATTCTGAGAGAAGATTGATCTTTGATAGATATCAGATATTTCTGACTGTATTCAACTGTTGTTGAATCTGTGACAGTGAATATTCATTCTTGATTGTAAGCTTATTAAGTGTTTAATAATCAATACACATTCATCACTTCTCATCTGCCTTTTTCATGAATAGAACTGAAAAGCCTCACACACTTGATGAGAGTTGTATAAGATCATGTTCTAGAAGATCTGTGATCTGATACTTCTGTTCTTTGAGATGTGTTTGTGACAGAGGGTATACATTCTGATTGACTGGTTTTGCATTCTCTGTGTCAATCTCATGTACAAATCCTTATTCTGACAGCAATTCTGATGAAAGATCTGTTCAGAAGATCTTTTCATGCTTCTTCAGAAGCTTCTTCATACACTTGTTCTCTCATATATTCTTTATCTTGGTTTTCTCCACTTTCAGGTTCTGTATGACATACAGAATGCTTTCAGATGAGGTCTTACAAATCATTCTCTTTGCTTATTAATGCATAAGCAGATTTAATCCTTCTATATCAGAGATATGAAATGTTCTTCTCATATCAGTTGATAGAATTGTATGAATCATTTTCTTTCTATTGATCAACTGTATATAGTATATACATCATTGAATCTGCAAATTGAACCTTTGAAATCAATTGAGTCTGAGAATAAGGTTGTATTTCATGTTCTGCAGCTCTCACACTCAAATATAGCAAGATCATTCTCTGAAGTACAAGAGAACTCTTACTTTTACAGGTAATATCAGATATTGATTATCAGATAATCTTATACATCAGAGATTCTTCACTCAGTGAATCTCTTTCAATCTTTGAATTATATAATTATTAATATATTGTGTAGAAGCTTCTGTGTCTGCTAACACTTTTGCAGCTATCTCTTGATTCTTATTCAAGTGCTCTCTATACATTAACATTTCAGGTCTCAAGGCATTGAGATGAATATTCACTTCATCATTCTTATTCACATCTCATTTAGAAGTCTGCTTCTTCTTTATATTTGCAGGATTCAGAGAGTCATCTAATACAGACATCTCTTTCACTTTGAAGACTTTTCATAGAATATCAGTGAGTGTCTCTGAGCTCACTGATTCTGCTAGTTTTTTTGACTCTCTTGCTTCTCTTGACTGTGTATGCTGAGTGCAATCTTTTGCATCATGATTTTGATATTCACAGTTAAAGCAAGCTCAATACTCATAATATCAAGATTTTCACTCAGAGAATCTCTTTTTCAGAGAATTCAGTGCTTTAGTGATGACATTCAGATCTAGATTCATCATATCTGAGTATGTGACTTGTATTATAGAAGTCTGATTATTCATTCTCTGCTGAGATATACTCAATTGCAGTATTTTCTATCACAATTGACTCACTTATTCTCATACAATGAGAATGTTATATGCTTTCTTCACTGTGTCTAGCTATGAGATTAAACATTTTCATTTTACTCTCAACTTAGATGTAAGATTATGAATGAAGATCTGTAAATAGAAAGATGTTGAAAGCTCTTCATTCAATATGAGATAGTGTAAGCTGAAGTGTGTGAAGTATGATATAAGATCACTCACTTGTCTACACTCAGTAAAGTGTTCATAACACTTATCTCATGTATTCACTTTCTCAAAGTTATACAAGATTTACTTGAAAAACTCATTTCATATTTATAAGACTGAATATCACTCTGAGTCTGTGAGATTCATCTTTTCATCAGTCATTCATAATGACTTCACTTTTCTGTGTAGAAATATAGCAGATTTTAAGACTTGTTGAAATTCTGTTGACTATCTGTCTGTGAGTTCATATTCAATCTGATAATATGATCATATCTGACTTAGTCAGCTGATTGCAGCATCATTTTTTCAGTTATTATTGAAGCTTAATGACTTCAGCAGATCTTCTGACTTGATATATTTCATGCTCAGATTCTCATTCTGTGCAGTGATCTCTGATGATGTGTATACTTCTGAAGAGATTATAAACAATCATGATAGAATCTTCAGGTTCAGTGTAGTCACCTGTCTATATAAACATTTAATCTTCTGCTGCAGATCTAAGATCTGGTTTTCTCTATTCTTATTGATGATGATAATTGTGTCAGTGAAGCTCTTTATAGTGAATGCTTGATCTGCAGCAAATGTCAATTATTGTTTGACTTCTGCCTCAGCCTGCCACTGCATATACAAGACCTCAATCTCATTTAGAATTCTTGTACATGTACAGAGCTTTGATTCCAGTTCAGTGATTTCAGCTGCTTTTCTTACTGCTTTAAGTAAACTCTCTGAGAGATTCTGCATATCTTTCAGTTCAGGTAGTAAAGAAGAGTGTTGTTTATATCAGCTAGAGAAGGTATTCATTTCAGTGGTTTCTTGTTGATTGTATGATGTCTATTGTTATCACTGTATCATTATATCACTATATCACTGTATTATTATATTGCTATATCACTCTGTTATCATTGTACAACTCCGGTGGTGGCCACCTCCCTCTTTTATCTCTTTGAGTGGAGAGCGGTCTTCTTTGAATCTGGTTCACTGCTTTCATTTCTTTTCTCACACCTCATCTGTTCGCATACATGACATTCATCTGAGTGTGAAGTTTTTCCCTAACAAGTGAAGCAGCATCAATTGAATGCTCTTCTGCTCACTGCTCTTTGTATACTATCTTTTGAGACATTCTAGAACCACACTGGCATGATAACTACAAATTGCTTTGTAGACAGAATTATCATGCCCTGGAGAAGCCTGCACTTCTCACCAGTTTTTAGACATGCTATCAGATGTGATTCAAAGATTGCTTAAGCCAGTGTATGATTACAGGTGTACACTGGCTTCTTATATATTGAATCTTGTACGCTAAATTAATTAGCGGCCGCTATGGCCCCTTTACATTCATACGCGTACGCTAGTAGTTCGGAAGCGGCCGCGTTATTATCCGACGGTCGTACGTTCTTCCGAACCACAGCAGAGTTCACTCTGATCACACTTTTTAAGTATATGTTTTCTAAATATTCACATTTATACAGATAGACTGGCCGCCGGAATTATGAATTTCACATTTGATCTCATTTGATCTGATCTCATACATTTCTTGGCGTGAATCCTGCTGGAACTGGCTATCAAAAAAGCATGTAAAGTGACTATATATCAGATCTTAAAATGAAACCATGACTTGAAAAAAATGAGAAAGTGACTTCATTTGATTTCATTTAGTCTCATTCTTGGCATAAAGTTACTATTTTTAGACATTTTAAGGTTTTTTTAGACTATTTTTAATTTTTTAAAAAGTAATACTTTTTGATAACACTCAAATGAGATTTAAAGCCATTTAAAGCAATAAAAATAATTTAAATTGAGAAGTGGAAATCATGATCTCATTTGAAAAATGTGATAAGAGTAGACAGTAAGTCTCACTGAAACAGCATAAGACTACTATCTAATGTTAAAACCATGTAATGGGATCAGTTGAATTGATAATGAGACTATCAAAAAATCTGGTCCTGGTCTCAGACACGGTCACACGGTCAGTCTATATACAGATATATACTAATTATTTATTAGATAATGTTAAGATAATGACTCATCACAGCTGTGTTACTCTCACTGTGAGAGATACACAGTTAATAATAAACATTGTGAGATGTGGAAAAAGATGTTTTCCCAGATGCCATTCCTGAGATTGAAATTCTAAAGAGAAGAAAGAAGAAAGAAATAGAGAAACAACAAGTTCTTGAAATACAGGAACTGGAAAAAGCAAGCAAAATTCTTGGAAAACAGTGTCTGAGTGAGGAGAATGAAGAAGTTCTGTTAATTCTTCATGCTCAGACTAGACAACTATAAGAAGTGATCAAGTTCAAACTTGGAATTTCAAACACAATTCAAAAAACATTGAAATCTTTCAGTACAGTCACTGACTCTTCTTCATCTTCTACTTCTTCATCTTCTTCTTCAAATCAGAAGAAAACATATGCTCAAGTAGCAGAATCTGCTGTCTTCAAACCTGCTAGTTCAAAATCTGCTCAAAATTCTGAGAAAACTGAGAAGAATATTTCTCAGATCTCTGTTCATAGAAAGGAAAAAAAAGAAATGTAAAAAGAGAAGAACTTTCAAATCTTCAGAAATAAAAGACTTATTCTCAAAGTCTCAAATCAGAAGAGCTTGCAAAAAAACAAGCTAAACTCAAATCTTATTTTCAGAATTAGAAATGAAATTAACCAGCAGTTCTTTTCTCAGTTAATGACTGATATTGAAGTTCAAAAATCAGTCATAGCTTCAATTGAGTCATCTTTCTTTGAAAACTCTATTATTTTGACTACAATGCCTGAATTCAGTGCAGAATTCCTCATTCAGAATAAGAATCTCTGAAAATCAGCAATAGAATCTCTACTGAATACAACAATTCTATCTGAAAGAGATGAAAAGTGAGACAAATTCATTCTTCATGATAGTCCAGTTGAAATTTTTGACTGTGAGAAAGAAATGCTGCTTCTCAAAAATGAATTAGAAGAATACAATTCTATTCAACTGAGAAAAGAGCCTGTATAACTTAATTCAATTGAGTTCAGACAGAGCAGAAGAAATGCCTCTGTTCTAGTGTATACAAAGACACTTGAACAATCAAGAATCTCTGAAGTAAGAGTAGCAGGTTTGAAAATGAGAGTTCATGAATACAAAGATTCAAGAATGAATCTCAAAGCTCAAACACAGTATTCAAACTGTCAAAGATATGGACACTTTGCAATCTCTTGTTTCAGAGACTCAAAATACACATTCTGTGCTAGAGATCACAAAACTAGTGAGCATAAATATGAAACATGCTCAAAAAGAGGTGAAATATGTCAACATACTCTGCTTAAGTGCTTCAATTGCAAAGAAAAATATGCATCTAGCTCAAAAGAATGTGTATTTACTTCAAGAACTCAGAAGAACTGAAGAAAAGATGAAGCTCAAAGTGAATGTAAAACTGAAGAGAAAAGTCAAGCCAGTAAATTCACAACTGCAAGCTTAAAAAGAAGAAACTCTCAACTATCTAGGTCTTCAATCTTCAATTCTCCAGCTAAATGTAAACAGAATTTGAATCCTCAAATATCTGTTAAGATTAGAGAATTGAGAAATGACTCTGATAATAAACTAGATAGAATGCAAGCAGTTGAGATTCCTGCTTTTCAAAATAGTTATAATCTACTATCTGATGATAGTGATTAGATTCTACTATATCTTCACTCTCTTTTAGTATGAATGTACAACAAAAATAATAAAAAAAGTTTAAAAA
>NW_025544774.1:5460996-5479090 GCF_000003525.1 Blastomyces dermatitidis ER-3
TTATTCCTGTCTTCAGATTGCATTTGAACAAAAAGTTGACTTTGTACTTCTTCAAGAACCAAATTTTGATACTGAGCAAAAGTACATCATTTCTCATTCAAGCTATTACTACTTTCTTCCTGAAAAATCTGAGATAAAATCAAGAGTAGCAATCTATGGGAGAAAAAGATCAAGATATCAATTTAATCTGAGATTTGATATCATATCTGACTCTGACATTCTAGTGGGTGACATTATAGATAAAGATAATGAGTTTGATACTATTCAACTTATAAATATCTATAATGAAAAATCATTGAAAGAAAACAACAATACCTGAACAATTGATAGAGGATTTTTGAATATAACTCTCTTAAAATACTCTATAATTGCAGGAGACTTCAATGCACATCATCCCTGATGAAACTCAGAGTGCATCAGAGCAGTAAGAGCAGATAAACTGATTGAATGAACTTTTGAGCATTCAATAGATTTAGTTAACAAGTCTGATCAACAAACATTCTTTAGAAAAGACATGAAACAGAAATCTATTATAGATCTAACTTTCATGTCACAAAATCTAATTGAAAAAAGACTTATAAACTGATTTATTGATTCAAATGAACCCTCAGAATCAAGTCATGAGATTATTCAATTTGATATTGAACTGAGTGAAAAACAAAGAAGTGAAAATCCTCTTCTCTCTAATCAGTATAACTTTGATAAAGCTGATTGAAAAGCAGTTGAAGAAAGAGTAAAACAGCTGAAATCTGAAAGACAGAGTGAGCTCTATTGAAATCAAAGTCAAGATATATCAAATGAAATACTTGAGAATAGAGCAAAGCTGATTACATCTATTCTTCTAACAAGTACTGAAGAAAATATTCCAAAGAAAAAGTCTTCTGAGTATTTCAAATCTTGGTGAAATGAGAATATCACTTCTAAAAGAAAGCAATTAGTCACTGCTAAGAGAGATTGAAAGAATCACTTAATATCTGATGAAGAGTTCAAAGCTATTCAAAATGAATATTTTTCAGATATTAAAAAAGCCAAAACAGATTGCTGAAACAAATTCCTTGAAGAAGCACAAGGAAAAGAAGTTTTCAAAGCCTTCAACTATACTAAAACAAGAAGTGTAGCAAAGCTTCCAACCTTAGAATATGAATTGCAGAATGAATTATATACAGCAAATTCTTTTAAGAAAAAATGTCAAGCTTTTATAAGAATTCTCTTTCAAAACTCATCACATTTAAAAGAGGAGAATATGTCATTTCATGAATATATTGATGAAAATAACTGGGAATGGCCTGAGCTTACATATGATGAACTAGAGTCAGCAATATTCTCAAGTTCGATTAAAACTGCTGCAGGGCCTGATTCAATTAATCACTCAATTATTCAAAACACATATTTCTACCTGAAGAATGAATATTTTGAGCTCTTTTTCAATCTCTTAAAAAATGGTTATCATTCTGAATGCTGGAGAGAAGCTACTGAAGTAATTCTTATAAAGTCTAATAGAAAGACTTCAATTTCTAAGTCATACAGAGTAATATCTCTGTTGAACTGTTTAGAAAAAATTCTAGAAAAGATAATAGCTACTAGATTATCTTTTATAAGCTCTATTAGTGATTCTCTTCTATTTAATGAATAAATGAGAGGTAGAAAGCAATCTTCTGCAATTGATACTGTTCTCTCAGTTATTCATGATGTTCAAGTATCAAAGTATGAAGGCCTGGTCTCAACTGCAGTTTTTATTGATATAAAAGATGTATTTGATCATGTGTCAAAGTCTAAGATGATTCAAACTTTGAAGATGTTAAAACTGCCACTTTCTCTAATAAAATGAGTCAATTGTTTCATGTCTAAAAGAATTATACAACTATTCTTTGATGGAAGAAAACAAGATAAAACTGAGATAAAAATAGAAGTATCATAAGAATCTTCAATCTCACCTGTTTTATTTGCAATATACACTGCATATCTATTCAAGAGAAGAGAGATGAAAATAGTGAGATCTTCAAGTTATGTAGATGATATTGATCTACTCTACAGTTCAAAGACAATCAAAGAGAATTTAGAAGTGATTGAGAAAGCAGTAAAGAAAATCTTTGTTAGAGCAGATATCAATCTAATTCAATTTGATATGAATAAAACTGAGCTAATTCACTTTTTTCCCAGGTTTAATGAGAAAGAACTAAGTCTAACTCTTTTGAATAAAGAGATTAAACCCGGTTTAAATGTCAAATGACTAGGAGTATGATTAAACTCCAAGCTGAATTTTAAATATCATATTCAACAAAGAATCATCAAGGCAGAGAGACTACTGAATAGTATAATCAGACTATCAAATACTGAGAGAGGTATATTCTTTCAGGCTATGAGACAGTTATACATAGCCTGTATTATCTCAGTAGCTGATTATGAAGTTCAAGTTTGATGAAACAATCAAGAAAACTTCACTGAACTCTTTCAAAGTCTATAAAACAGAGCTTTGAGAAGAATTCTGAGAGCATTCAAGTCATCTTCTATTAAAGCAATGAAAATTGAAGCTTCAATTTCACCTCCTGCTATTCAATTTGAAAAGACCTGTATGAACTATGCTCTGAGAGTCATGAAGATGAGCTCAAATCATATAATCAGAGAAAGAGTCTCTTCTTCATTTTCATCAGTTAACTCAGGAAATGAACTGAATTGGAATAGATTTCTTGATTGAAATGAGAATAATACTTTAAAGAAAATGCTCTCTCAACTGTATAGACTATGTTCACTTATTAAGAATTAATTTTCTTCATTAAATGTTGAGAAAATTGATCATGAGAAGATATCTCTCTGGAGAGAAAAGCTGGAATCTCTCATAGACTTACAAATAAGTGAACTATCTAAAGAGAGAGAATATGAACAGTATTTGAAGAAGATCTCTACAATTAATATAAAAGACTCTATTCTGATCTACTCAGATGACTCAAAAAATGAGAATTTGAATAGATTAGACACAGGCATTGCTTATACTGAAGATAGTATTAATTTTATCTCAGATTTTTGAAATTTAGAATGTGAATCTGAAGTCTTTGATACTGAACTATTTGTAATAGTGAAAGCTTTCAAACTCATTGAAATAAAATCTCATAAAAGAGGAAATGATTTGAAAAAGGTATGAATATTCTCTGATAGTCAAGCTGCTTTAAAAAGACTTAGAAATAGTCAGATTCATAATAATCAAATGAATCTTGAACTGATTTTAATCTCTGTTTTGAAAATTCAAAAGAGAAGAATATCAAAACTGATAATTCATCTGCATTGAGTTCCTGCTCATATAAATATTCATGGCAATGAATTGGCTGATTCAGCTGCAAAAAAGGGTTCAGAATTAAGCAGATCTATTCAAAAAACAGTGTTCTGATCTTTCATAAAGAGAAAGATAAAAGAATCTTGTTTAAACAAGTGAAATAAAAGCTGGCAGAAACAAAAGAAGAGTATACATTATTCAAGATTTGAGACAAAACCAAAGTGGAAATCTTGTTCAATTAAATGTAAAAAGAAAATATTCTCATCTATAATTCAGCTGAAACTAGAACATGGTTATTTTAAATCTTATATACAAAGATTTGATGATAGATTTAATTCAACAGAGTGCTCATTCTGCAATGTGAATGAAAATCCTGAGCATATTGTAATGCATTGTGCATTATACAATAGTCTCAGAGTCAGATTAAAGAAGAAGTATGATTTAAATCAATTAAATATGAGGTTCTTATTCTCAACTGAGACAGGAACTAAATACTTAATAGACTTTCTATCAGAAACTAGAGCAGCTACAAGAAAATAGCTGAATTCAGAAGTATCTGAATATGAAGAGGTGGAAATTGACTAGATATAGTCTGTTAAAACAGCTATACATCATCTTTTAATAATTTTGTTTTATTATAGTCTCTCTTTACTGTACTTATTTCCTTCTGTTCTTTTCTCTATCTATTTAATGTGTCTATCTTTAAGACTATGTTCTCTTTTCTTTTGTCATAATATTTTCAAATGGTTTCAAACTATCAGAAGGTGTTGAAATACTGCAATTTGTAAACAGTTTTTATATTCTGAGCTGAAATTTTCTGATTTTGCATATTTGAAATTGATAAATGTATAATAGTTGACTCTATAGATATAGGAATAACTCTGAGAACTAAAGATTCTCAGGTAGATGTCATAGTCTCTGACTGTATACATCTATAATTAAAGAATAATAATAATAATAATAATAAACATTGTGAAGACTCTGAAAAGTGAGTATTTTAAAAATACTATAGCTCTATGATCTTGATTTTTTTTATTTTTATTTTTTATTTTTTTCTTTTTCTTTTATTTTTTTTCTTTTTCTTTTTTTTTAATTCTGATTTTTTCTTGTTTTTGTTTTATTTTTTATTTTTTGTTTTTTTTATATTTTATATTTTTTTCATAATTAAAATTATATGAATTATAATCTGTGTTTAGAAAAGTAATAATATTTGATAATACTCTCTATTGAATTTTCAATAAATGAGTACTATGTTATGATATTATATAAGTAAGAAGTGATTTCATAGTCTCATTTAATATCATTCTCAATAATGAGATCAGAATAAAAATGTGACTAAGAATGCAAACATATTCTTTATTCAGAACTAGATTTTTATTTGAAAAGTGAATCTGAGATCTTTAATATTTGAAATAACATGATTTAAAATTAATGTAATGAATACAAATCATGATCAGAAGTAATGCTTTTAGATAATATGATAACTGTAAAGTTTGATTCTGATCTCAGACACGGTCACACGGTCAGTCTAATAATAACTATAAAAATCAAGAAATACATGCAAAATTCATTCATCTGCTTTGTTATTATTATTATTTAATCATTTCTTCTTCTCAATTTTCTGAATGCTAATTCTTTTGATAAAATCTTCAAATACAGGCTTCATCAGTGACTTAGTGAGATCATCAGCTATATTTACTATAGAATTAATATATTTTATCATGATTTTCTCTTTTTCAATTAAATTGCAGAGAATATAATATCTGATTTTAATATAATATAATCTTCATATTAAGAATTCTCTCTTTACTAGATCAATTACTCTCTTATTATCAACTAATAGATGTGAGCATATTTTCAGTTTTTCATCATTCATTAATTCAGTAGTATATAATATATTATTCAATCAGATTATCTCATAAGCTATCTTACTAGCTATAATATACTCAGCTTTTATAATTAATTTAATAATAGATATCTATCTCTGTAACTGTTATAAGATTGATGATCTGTTAATTAATATAATATAGCTGATAGTTAATTTGTATTAAGAATTCACTCTCACTCAGTCTGAATCATAGTATATTATAGAACTCAGACTCTTATCACTGATCTTCTTTCTATATAATATATCATGATATTTTATCTTCTTAATATAATATAGAACATACTTCAATGCTGCTCAACATGATTTGTATAAATATAAGTTAAAATATTAGAGATAGTTAACTGTGAATATCAGATCTAACTAACTGCTTAAGATTAAATACTATAATAATCTCAATTCTTAACAATATCATATAGCTGTAAAGTTATTATTCAATTTATTATTCTTATCAGATGAAAATTTCAGTTATATATCAGCTGTTATCAGAGTGGCAGCTGAATTTATCTTATCTATATTAAAATCTTCAAGAATCTTCTTAATATAATAACTCTGTGTAATTACTGAATTATTATTTCTCTGATATTTAATCTTTATTTCAAGATATAACTTGATCTCTTTAATATTCTTTGTCTTAAATCTCTTTATAATCTCTTTTAATACTCAGTCTAATTGCTGTTCTTGAGATCTTATCATCTGATAATCATTGATATACAATATCAGATAGATCTTGTAAACAGAGTGATATAGAAATCTACTATTATAAGATAATATCTTGAATTTTAATATAGTCAGATACTCTGTTATAAGAAAATATCATACTCTTACAGTTTACTTTATTTTATATAGACTCTGACAAAGTAATCTTATCAAGTTCTCTTTATCATACTTAATATCTGTAGATAGTTATATATAGATCATCTCATTCTGAGATAATATATCATTCAAAAATATAAATACATAGTTAATTGATTTAATCTTTTATTCTTTAATAGTTAATATAGTGAATAGACTATGTAATGTAGACTCTGATATTACTGCAGTATACAATCTTATATAATAAATACTCTGCTGTTGCAACAACTCTCTAATCACTCAGTGAGCTCTAAAACAGATAATTTCTCTCTTATTATTAAACTTTCAATTATATACTTATTTATCTGTAAGAATATTCATTTCTAGAGTCTTTTTAATAATAATATATATCTTCTTCTACTCAAATATCTTAATCTTCTTTTTTATTATCTTATATTAATAGTCTCAGTCTGAGCTTCTCTTGACTTCTGTTAGTGTAGTTAATCAATCTATCATAATACTTAAAATAGAATTATTCTTATTAACAGAGTCTTCAGACTCTTTATTCATAACAAGCTATATTTTGATTATCTAGAAAATAGATTGAATTAATTACACTCTCTAAGTTCTCATTAATAATTATTTTTAAAATATCTGGCTTTTTCTTTGTAAGTCTTCTTAGAAGACAGTATTATTATCTCTCTCTGATATTCAGAATGTTCAATTCATTAAACAATTCATTGAATTCTCTTATTATATTTACAGGTGTGTTTACACTTATATTAAGAGCTTTATCAAATATAATATCTTATACAATCTTAAGACAGTATATAACAAAATCTCACACATGATATTAATATAATTTTTAATATTCAATTAGCTGTTATTTCTTACTGTTAATTCTATTCATGAGCTTATTCAACACTTTTAAATTCTTCTTATAGATCTTATACTCTTATCTCTGTATTCAATGAACAGAAGATTACATCTCAGTTCAAGCTTTAAAAGATATATATAATGTTTCTTTCTTATATTTAAATATCTTTATTAGTGTTAAGAATGGATTAATCATTATAATTATAACTTGTATTACTTTATCTCAAAGTTCTCTTTCTAATTCACTATTAAATAGTAGGCTTTATGTCTTTTCTATAACTATTCAATTTATATGTTTCACTGAATCATTTAATTATAATGTGTCAGATATAGTCATTTCATATACTATTTCTTTACTCTGATAGTAGATTTTAAGTTCTTAACTTTTGAACTCTTCTTCATTATCTCAGTGTAGAGTTTTAACTTGATATTGTGTAGTTATTTTAATACTTATAATGAAATTTATTAATCTTATAGTAGATTCTCTCTTTCTTATTATAACAATTACTTATCTATAATAAGTTATATTATCTGTTATACTCAATCAGTAGCATACACTCTCTTTAGTGAAGATATTATTTCTGTTGAAAAGTGTTTTTTCACTCTCTATCAGATTGATGAAGAATCTCATTATCAGCTTAATAGCTTATATTATAGATATGAAGATTGAATATGTCATTTTTATCTGAATACAGATCTTGCAGAATGATAAAACTCTGTCACTCTTTAATCTCATTTCTAGATATGAATCTGCTATTATTTTTACAATATTCATGAGATTCAGATATTCTAGCTTTTAATATTATTGTATTATTATAAGTTCTATAATCTTTGTATCATTTCTATTAGATAGTGTTAATATTATATCATCTTTTATCTGTAATGTATTCACAGGTTTAAAATCATTATTAAGTATAATAAATCAGATTAAGTCTCTGTATATTACTGATCTTTTCATCTCATAGATATTATTCTCATTTAATCTTGCTGTAAATAAGAATATACAGTCAGAAGACATAATTAATATAGTATAATTATTTTCATATCTTAACTACTTATAGATATAACTCTGATGTATAAGCTTACTTATACTCATGAGATTCACTTCTAACTTCAGAACATAGTAAACATTATTTAATAGTATATTTATTTCTTTTACTGAAATCTTTATATCTTCTATAGCTATGGTAAAGATCACTGTTTTATTTACTATTTTCAATATTACTTTCATCTTCTGAGATTTTATCATGATAAGATCTCTATGAGATGTGATATAAGTGTTCAATTCAGAGTCTAGAATTTAGATATCTTTTTCTATCTAATTACTCATATAGATCTTTTCTTTAATATAAAATACTGGCTTTATAATGTTGTAAATAGAAGTAGTATCTGTATTCTCTGCATTCTTATCTTTATTCTTATTTCTATTGATGTTGTAATTCAAATTTAAAGAATGTCTCTTAGAGTATTTCTTTCAACAGTCAGTCTGAATATAATTAATCTTTTGATAATAATAGTATATCTTCATGTTATTGTCTCTACATTCAGATTTGAATTTAATATTCTTGTTCTTATCTTTCTCTTTATTCTTGTCTTTCTTATTCTTGTCTTGTATATTATTAGTAGAGTTTCTAGATATATTAGTACTTATCTCATTAGCAGTAGAGAGCTGCAAAAGAATATTATAATACTGGTTTATAAAATTATTCTCTAAGAGTTGAGTATTATCTTTATCAATTTAATTTATTCAATTTCTTCTGAATAAGACTCAATCTTCATTAACTTCTATAAGCAGTCTGTTGAAAAACATAACATTCAGAATCTTATATTTTAGACAGATATAATTAGTTGTTATAATAATCAGATATTCAATGAAAGCCCTATCAGATTCTTTACTTTTAAAGATTATTTTAATAAGTTCTTTAAATAAATGAGTTCTATATATAGTAGATCTCTCAGAAAAGTTATTCTTTATAATAGTTTATAAAGTATAAGCTGATAATTTAAACTTCTTAAGTATAGTGAAATAAGTCTTGATCTGCAGAGTAATTGTAAATTATATATAATTATATAATTAAAAATTGTATTCTTTTCAGAAATATTATATATTCATAGTAACATTCTTATTAAGACTATTATCTTTAAGAATATTATTAATTTCAGACTATTCTATAGTTAAAAGAATTTTCTCGGTTCATATTAAGTACTTAATAAATTCAGTGAGAACTATTAATCTTTTAATAAGTCTTACTTAGCTTCTAAATTCTTTAAGAACTTTTATTATAATAGATATCTTCTCTTTTTATTAAAGATATTCTATCAGATCTGCTCTTATCTTATCACTTATAAGAGTCTTATCTCTACTGATCTTAATTTACTCAATCTCATACTAAAGTCTTGCAATTTTAAGTCTTATATAAGTCTTCTCACTCACTGAGCTATTATTATTTCAGTCACTTAAGTCTCTTATATTATCTGACATCTCACTGATATCTTTAACTGAGTCTTTATATTTATTGTTAAACTTGTCAGACTATTCTTTTATAATTGTGTTATTTAGCTCAAATACTTCAGAAGCTGTCTTCTGATTTATTATTAATATTAACAGTGATCTGTGATCTTGTATTTACTGCTCTGATGTTTTCTTGTTTCTCTGTATTAAAGACATGTATTCTTTTATTAAGTTAGACATCTTCTCAGAGCTTAGATTAATTATGAGTTCAATCACTTAATAAATCATCTAGACACAATTGTAACAACGCGTGAAGATGTTAATTGACATGTTATTATAATTATTTATTACTTGTCAAGAGCTTTATAATCTCTTGAAGAATAATATTATTATGTTATAATCTATCTATGCGAGTTACACTAAATGAATAGATTGAGGTGGCACGTGACTAGAGTAGATGTAGTAATTATCAACAGATGATCTTGAAGAATAATGTTATTATATTATATATATGTAATCTATCTACATGAGTTACACTAAATGAATAGATTGAGGTAACTAGACTGGCCGCCGGGACCATGAATTTCATGTTTGATCTCATTTGGTCTGGTCCCATACATTTCTTGACGTGAATCCCGCTGGGACTAATTATTAAATAAACATGCAAAGTGACTATATATCAGATCTCAAAATGGAATCATGACTTGAAAAAAATGAGAAAGTGATCTCATTTGATCTCATTTAGTTCCATTCTTGGCGTAAAGTTACTATTTTTAGACATTTTAAGGTTTTTTTTAGACTATTTTTAATTTTTTAAAAAGTAATGCTTTTTGATAATGCTCAAATGAGATTTAAAGCCATTTAAAGCAATACAAATAATTTAAATTGAGAAGTGGAAATCATGGTCTCATTTGAAAAATGTGACAAGAGTAGACAGTAAGTCCCACTGGGACAGTATGGGACTACTATCTAATGTTAGAACCGTGTAATGGGATCTGTCAAATTGACAATGAGACTATCAAAAATTCTGGTCCTGGTTCCAGACACGGTCACACGGTCAGTCTAGAGGTGACACGTCACTAGAGTAGATGTAGTAATCATTAACATCTTCTCTTGCTATACTGTGATCTATAAGCCGCTACTCAGAGCCTCTTTCATTCTCAAATCTTTCAAAAATGCAATAATAATTAATTACATTAATCAGACTCTGATTTTCTTATTAGAAAAGACATCTGTACAGTAATAACTATAAAAATTAAGAAATATATGTAAAATTCATTGATCTGCTGTATCATTATTATTATTCAATTATTTCTTCTTCTCAATTTTCTGAATGTCAACTCTCTTGACAAATTCTTCAAATACAGGCTTTGTCAGTGACTTGATAAGCTCATCAGCTATGTTTACTGTTGTAACATAGCTGAACTGAAGCAGTAACTAGTCAGTGATGTCATGTATAGACTGACCGTGTGACCGTGTCTGAGACCAGGACCAGATTTTTTGATAGTTTTATTATCAATTCAACTGATCTCATTACACGGTTTTAACATTAGATAGTAGTTTCATACTGTCCCAGTGGGACTTACTGTCTACTCTTGTCACATTTTCCAAATGAGATCATGATTTTCACTTCTCAATTTAAATTATTTGTATTGCTTTAAATGACTTTAAATTTCATTTGAGTGTTACCAAAAAGTGTTACTTTTTAAAAAATTAAAAATAGTCTAAAAAAAATCTTAAAATGTCTAAAAATAGTAACTTTATGCCAAGAATGGGACTAAATGAGATCAAATGAAACCACTTTCTCATTTTTTTCAAGTTATGGTTTCATTTTAAGATCTGATATATAGTCACTTTACCTGTTTTTTTGATAGCCAGTCCCAGCGGGATTCACGCCAACAAATGTATGGGACCAGACCAAATGGGACCAAATGTGAAATTCATGGTCCCGGCGGCCAGTCTAGTCATGTAGAGATAGTTGTTTAAGAAGCTGTATAAGTGAGCTTGACTATCTTACTTAAATAGTGAGCTCATAGACTACAGAGTTCTTGTGAGAATATCACAGATACAGTACTTAGTATACTAAGAAGATTGTATGAGAAATGCAGTTACTCTTATATATATTTCAGTAGAAGAAAAATAAATCACTGACTTCTTTAATAAAGAGTCAGCATCTAGCTATTCTAAATAGTAATGAGCTGATACTCTTCTCTCATTTCATGAGTGAGAATAATCAGAGTGATACCTCAGTAATATCTTACTATTAAGAAAGAGTAATCTGCTGATCTTGTATAGAAGCAGAGTTCTCTTATTCATCAATCAGATCTTTCTATAATATATCTGAATAATATCATACAGTGATTAAAAATCAGTTTAAATAGTCTGCAGAATGAATGAAATCATCTGTATGAAAGTAATGAGTTATATGAAATTATAGTAAGGTCTTGACATAGTCAGAGATGTGATAATACTCTTCTCTTTAAGAGTATAGTCTCAATGTTCTCAAGATTATCAGATTAGAAATTATCTTTATTATATAGTACCAGTTACTCACTGAGTTAACAGTATATATACTGTATGTAATACAAAGAAATAGATGAGTTTTTCTACTAACTGTATAAATCTTTCTTTTCTTATCTTCATTCAAATCAAACACATGATAAGTGAGTTTCTTATATATTGATTTAAGATGTGAAAAATGTAGTTAATAAGTGACTTACAGATCTCTCATTATATTCTATTCTATATATAAAATTCTCTGTAAAAGTGATGTATTTTAGAGATAAAGCTAACAGTAGTAGCAGGATTTTTTAAAAAAATTTCTCTCTTCTGTAACACATTTTTCTTCCTTCTTTCTCAATTACAACAGTGAGTGTATGAGAGTATTATTCTTAAAAGACAATAAAGAGCTTATTCTGATATTTTCTAGTGAGTAAATGTCTTTATGATGTGACTGCAGTCTCTGTGACTATTAAGAAAGCTTGATTAAAGATAGAGACAGCAGTGTCAACAGACTGTGAAAGTATTACTCTTATTATCACATCTTCTTCTTCTTCTCTTCCTGCTTCTCTTATAACTGCAGCAGTAGTCACTGTATCTTGCAGTGAGATGTTGTCTCTTCTGCTAAGCAGTTCATCTGTGTCTAATTCTTTCTCTGCTCTTTTTATCACTGTTGTAATACTGCTCTCTCTCTCAGTCAATATAATAGTGTATAACTCTGTGTAGTCATTCAGAGAGAAACTTGAAGAGAGCTTGATTCTGAGAACAGTGGCTTTAAGAAGCTCAATCTGTAATTTCTCTCTCACAGCATGTCTGAGCTCTGCTCAGAATACTGCTAAGTTGAGTTCACAGAGTTCTGTGATTTCTTTATCTTCTCTCTGTAAGAAGGCTCTGATACAGTCTCTGACTGACACTGTCACTTATCTGCACTGCACTAAATAGCTGAAGAAAGAGAGAATTTTATGTATCTACTTCTTCTTTCACTCTTGTTATTTCTGTTATATCTGTAACAATAACTTCTGTCTCTCTGTAAGTATTATTTCACAGAAAGATATTATATCAGCTCTGATAAGAAGCTCAGATGCTTAAGCAGTATAAAGTAAGAGTCTCAGAGCTTTAAGTATTGACAGATTCTATCAAGACTGAAAAGATCTCTCTTACTTATCTGTAAAAGAAGATGAAAGTATGAATCTTTGAGATGAAAAAACATCTCAGAATAACTGATCTTAAGAAGAAGTCAGCTAATACTGTTATTAAAAGCACTACAGAGATTAATTGCTGATTGAAGAGAATCTTACTTTAATTAAAGTAGATAACTGAGATACTTTATAAATTAATAAGTTAATACTTTAAATATCTCTTATACTCTTCTACAGCACACTTCTCTACAGTACTGCAGTACTAACTTCTCAGCAGACAAAGATACTGATATCAGAGACTTTAACAGTGAGGAATGAGTTTGATAAGAATATAATTATTAGTGAGTAGACTCTGATCTCTTCTTTTTACTTTTTCAGTGAGCTGCAGCTCTATTAGAATAGCAGCAGCTTACAGATCAATAATATTAATCTTTATTAATTTCAAATATTTCTTTCTTTTCTTATTAACTGCTTCAGAAATTTTACACTTGTGTAGTCTTATTAAACTTCTAAAAACTCTTTAAGAGAAAATAGAAGAAGAGTGCTATAGAGTTTATAAGACATCAGCTCACTACTGTGAGATCATCTCTAAAAAACTCTTTAAGAAAAATAAGAAGTCTTAAGCAGTATTTCTTGTTCAATATCTCTGATATGTAATGAAATAATCTCTACTAGCTGTCTCATAGCTTGCAATCTCTTTCTCAGCATTTTTCAAATGCTTAAGCAATTCTCATGAATTCTCTGATAATAAATAATCTTCTTATTTTATAAGATATTGAAGCTTGCTGTAATATATTTACTTATTCAATATTTTCTTCATAAGATATTCAGTATCACTCTCAATTTCAATGTTATTCAGCTGAGAGCCTGAGATTGCTCTGCTCTGAAGTATTGTTTATAGAGCTTTAAATAGAAAATGTGAAAAATAGAATGAATTGATTTCAATTCTGAGAGTAATTTTAACTTATATATCTGTTTACTTATCACTCTTATTACTGAGAAAGATTCTAGTCATCACTCACTGAGCTTCTTACACAGTCTTATTATCTTGATATTCTTTACTGAAAGTAGTACTTGATTCTCTATCAAGAACTTCATTAAAAGATGTTTTTAATTATAGTATTCTATCTGCTGCTTCTGAGTGTAGTAAATACTTTTCATCATCTTCTTATAAATTTTATTCAAAAGTTTCAATCTCACTTTTACTTCTGATACTGAGAAATACTCTATTCTCTGTATCTGTTTAATATTCTAACTGTCTATTTCTCTCTTTGAAATGTTATTTATGACATCACTGAATAATAAAGAATTATATTTATAATAAGTATAGAAAGAAGATATCTTTAAGATTGTATTCTTTACATTGTTATATATGAATTCAGTGATTAGAAGATATTGAAGCTAATTATTCTGATAATATAAATAGAATACTCAAAGATACTGTTCTAGTATCTGATTCTAGTGTTCAGTCTGATCATCTGTCTGTAAATAAAATGTGATACTGAGAAGACATCTTATTATAAGATAATAGTAAAAAGCTGACTAGTATTTACTGATGAAGAGAGATTCTTAATCTATTATCAATGATTTCAGAGTACTGTGATTATAAATAATGATATCTAAAAACAGATCAGTCAATTCAGAGGCTTTAATCTTTTTATAAGTAGAGATATATTTGATCATCTTTATAAAACAGATAATAATAACTAAAATTAAGTCATATTCTGTGACTCTTGTCAACTTTGACAGATTAACTATGAAATTCATTAATAGATTCTGTTATAAGCTTTTTGAAACAGACAGTGATACTAACTTACTGTATTACTTATACTGTGAAATCTTAATTCTTTAATAAATATTATAAGTCTTAATATACTCTTTAATATCTGTTCAGAGCTTGTCTTAAATATATTTATATTTTAGAAGCTTCTCAGTCTTCTCTAATCTGAAGTGCTCTGTATGAGAATTATTATAATGAATTCTCAATAACTTCTAATACACTGCTCTGCTATAAGAAATAAAGACTGAATCATTCAGTAGTAGAAGTTTATATTCTTCTAGTTATCAATGACTTGATTTCTTAGCAGTATTATCTTACTCAGAGTTTGTCTCTTTTAAGTTTAAACTGAATTCTTTCTTCTTCAACTTCTGAATTCAAGCTGCAGTAGAGATATCTCTCTTCTGTAACTTATCAATAAATTTCAAAAGTAGTTAAGTTAAAAGATTGTAGACTGTTTCATTCTTTATCAATTCAATAATAGTAAGATATAATATAAGAAGCTTATAATCTTCAGTGTCAGTTCTTTACAAAGATCTGAGTTTTCTTTCATCTTCTATACTAAGTTACACAGCTGTCTTATCAGCACTGTTTCTGAGCTTCAGAGAATCTCAATTCTCTGCAGTCATCTTCTTCTACAGTGATGACAGAGATTCTTTTATAGAATTCTTCTTCATCTCTCTATATATTAAAGAAAAACCAACTTTTCCGTGCAAAAAATGCTGTAACATGACATCACATGACATCACATGCACCTTATAAAAAATCCATGAATATGTATTATCTCAGCGGGCTCAGACCCTCTGGCTCGGTTTAAACAGATTACAGCATTATTATTAACTAATTCAGCATGACACTAATCTACTTTTAATACAAGTCATGTGCTCAGAGCAATCCTCGCTAGAGAGTCTGAGAAGAAATGATTTCATCTTCAATAAAGATTTCTGAGATTTACAAGAATTTTTCAGATTCTTCAACTTTGACTTTTTATTACTATATACTCACATATCTTTGAGATTTGAAAATCACCTTAGCTTATAACTAAAGAGAAGAAGAATATAAATATTTCTTTAATATTTCAAAAAAATCTATATTTAAGATAGATGTATACTCTTGAAAATGATCATATTTTTTAATCTCAGAATTTCTAAGAGCTTTTTTTTGTATGAGAAATTGAATTAAAATTCCTGTGTTCAAAAACACACTGATCAACTTTGAGATGATACTTTTATTCTAAGAACTTGAGATATGAATATAAAAATCAGATACATTGTGAGAACATTATTATTCTAAGATTCTAAGATAATACAGAAATGATGAATCTATGAAGTTGAGTTGAAATTTTCTTTCATACTCAGAGTACTGAGTAAATTGTTCCTGTGTTACTAACAATCAGAAACTGTTTCTTCTCAGACACTTTGCAAGATATTATCACTCACATGACCTGATTTTACTATTTGAGTTAGCTTATTGCTTATTTGAGGTTAGCTCATGATATAATTATCAATTCAGTGTTAAAACAGCAATGAATATCTGAAGAAGCGTCTGAGCTTGCTGAGATAAGATACGTAGTGACGCCTGTCAATTGCATCACTCTATCTACTCTCTATCATCATCACCGCCTCTAACGCCTCGTAGCACTCTCTATTACTTTCACTTCATATCTCTATCTTCATCTTATTACTCACTCTTATCATCTCTATCACTTCTACTATCTCTATTATCTTTATCATCACTGTCTCTATCATCTCACAGCTCTCTCTATCACTTTCACTTCATATTTCTACTCTACTCTCATCTTATCACTTACTCTCTTACAATCTCTATCATCTCTATTATCTCTACACTTCTTTCACTTCGACTCTCTCTTATCATCTCTTATCACTTCTTATCATCTTTATCACCTCTATTACCTCTATTATCTCTATCATTATCACTGTCTCTACTGCCTTGCAGCACTCTCTATCACTTCTGCTCTCTATCTCTACTCTTATCTTATTAATTCTACCTCTCTCTTATTATCTCTATCATCTCTTTATTTCTATCATCTCTATCATCTCTCTCTATCACCTTTTTCACTCTCTAGTCTCTCTATTATTATTATTATCTTTACTACTCTGCAGTCTCTTCTATCACTTTTACTATCTCTACTTCTCTCTTACTATCTCTAATTCTCTATTACATTTTAATCTCTGTGTTTATAGTATATACTAGACTGACCGTGTGACCGTGTCTGAGACCAGAATCAGAATTTTTGATAGTCTCATTATCAATTTAACAGATCTTATTGCACGGTTCTAACATTAGGTAGTAGTCTCATACTGTCTCAGTGAGACTTACTGTCTACTCTTATCACATTTTTTAAATGAGATCATGATTTTCACTTCTCAATTTAAATTATTTTATGATTTAAACGGCCTTTAAATCTCATTTGAGTGTTATCAAAAAGCATTACTTTTTAAAAAATTAAAAATAGTCTAAAAGAAACCTTAAAATGTCTAAAAATAGTAACTTTATATCAAGAATGAGACTAAATGAGATCAAATGAGATCACTTTCTCATTTTTTTCAAGTCATAGTTTCATTTTGAGATCTGATATATAGTCACTTTACATGTTTATTTAATGATTAGTCCCAGCGGAATTCACATCAAGAAATGTATGAGACCAGATCAAATGAAATCAAATGTGAAATTCATGATCTCAGCGGTCAGTCTAATATATACTGCTAAATACTCTGTAATAAAATCTCATGTAATGTTATATACATCTCTTTGAATTCATGAATAAGATTGAATAGCTGACTGTGCAGTCTGTACAGCTCTGATTAATCTGATAATGATAATAGAGATAATACAGAGTGAAAGAGAGTAGTAGAAGAAGTAGAGATGATAATGATAATGATGATGAAAGAGTAGAGAGTGAAAGAGATGAAAAGAGTAATAACAGTGAATAGAGATAGTGAATGAAAGTGATAGAGAGAGTTGTGAGATGATAGAGACGGTGATGATGATAGAGAGGGTAGAGATGATAAGAGAGAGGTAGAGATAGAGAGATGAAAGTAATAGAGAGAGCTGCGGGGCGGTAGAGGCGGTGGTGATGATAGAGAGAGTAGAGGTGAAAGAAGTGGTAAGAGGGTAGAGATAGAGAGTGAAAGTGATAGAGAGGGCTATGAGGCGGTAGACGCGGTAGTGGTAGTAGAGGGGGTAGGGGGTGAAAGGGGTGGAGAGGGTGAAAGGGGTGAAAGAGGTGGTAAGAGAGGGGTAGAGAGTGGTCCGGGGAGAGAGTGAAAGTGATAGGGGGGCTGCGGGGCGGTAGAGGCGGTGGTGGTGGTAGAGGGGGTAAAGGGTAAGAGGTGAAAGGGGTAGAAGAGATAGTAGGTCTGATACGGAGTGATACGGAGGA